>NW_028128396.1:0-26148 GCF_965231255.1 Vanellus vanellus
TCCCCACCGGTCACCCACTGTCACCACCAGTCACCTCCCATCCCCACCGGCCACCCTCTGTCACCACCGGTCACCCTCTGTCCCCACCGGTCACCCACTGTCCCCACGGGCCACCCTCTGTCACCACTGGTCAACCACTGTCACCACTGGTCACCTCCTGTCCCCACCGGTCATCCTCTGTCCCCACCGGTCACCCACTGTCACCACTGGTCGCCCACTGTCACCGCCGGTCACCCACTGTCACCACCGGTCACCTCCTGTCACCACCGGTCACCCTCTGTCCCCACCGGTCACCCACTGTCACCACCGGCCACCCTCTGTCACCACTGGTCACCCTCTGTCACCACCGGTCACCCTCTGTCACCACTGGTCACCCACTGTCACCACCGGTCATCCTCTGTCCCCACCAGTCACCCTCTGTCCCCACTGGTCACCCACTGTCACCACCGGCCACCTCCTGTCACCACCAATTATCCTCTGTCCCCACCAGTCACCCCCTGTCCCCACCAGTCACCCACTGTCACCACCGGTCACCCCCTGTCCCCACTGGTCCCATCAGGCTACCACATGCCTCACTGGTCATCCTCTGTCCCCACTGGTCACCCCCTTTCCCCACTGTCCCCCCATGGCCCCATCTCCCCCCCATGGCCCCATGGCCCCATCCCCCTATTGACCCCCATCTCCCACCCATGGCCCCATCTCCCACCCATGGCCCCATCCCCCTATTGACCCCCATCCCCCTATTGACCCCCATCTCCCACCCATGGCCCCATCCCCTTATTGACCCCCATCTCCCACCCATGGCCCCATCTCCCACCCATGGCCCCATCCCCCTATTGACCCCCATATCCCACCCATGGCCCCATCTCCCCCCCATGTCCCCATGGCCCCATCTCCCACCCATGGCCCCATCCCCCTATTGACCCCATATCCCACCCATGGCCCCATCTCCCCCTCATGGCCCCATGTCCCCATCCCCCTATTGACCCCCATCTCCCACCCATGGCCCCATGGCCCCATCTCCCACCCATGGCCCCATCCCCCTATTGACCCCCATCTCCCACCCATGTCCCTATTGACCCCCATCTCCCACACATGGCCCCATCTCTCTCCCACGTCCCCATAGCCCCATCTCCCACCCATGGCCCCATCCCCCTATTGACCCCCATCTCCCCCCCATGGCCCCATGTCCCCATCCCCCTCTTGACCCCCATCTCCCACCCATGGCCCCATCCCCCTATTGACCCCCATCTCCCACCCATGGCCCCATCCCCCTATTGACCCCCATCTCCCACCCATGGCCCCATCTCCCACCCATGGCCCCATCCCCCTATTGACCCCCATCTCCCACCCATGGCCCCATCCCCCTATTGACCCCATCTCCCACCCATGGCCCCATCTCCCACCCATGGCCCCATCCCCCTATTGACCCCCATCTCCCACCCATGGCCCCATCCCCTTATTGACCCCCATCTCCCACCCATGGCCCCATCTCCCACCCATGGCCCCATCCCCCTATTGACCCCCATCTCCCACCCATGGCCCCATCTCCCCCCCATGTCCCCATGGCCCCATCTCCCACCCATGGCCCCATCCCCCTATTGACCCCCATATCCCACCCATGGCCCCATCTCCCCCCCATGGCCCCATGTCCCCATCCCCCTATTGACCCCCATCTCCCACCCATGGCCCCATGGCCCCATCTCCCACCCATGGCCCCATCCCCCTATTGACCCCCATCTCCCACCCATGTCCCTATTGACCCCCATCTCCCACACATGGCCCCATCTCTCTCCCACGTCCCCATAGCCCCATCTCCCACCCATGGCCCCATCCCCCTATTGACCCCCATCTCCCCCCCATGGCCCCATGTCCCCATCCCCCTCTTGACCCCCATCTCCCACCCATGGCCCCATCCCCCTATTGACCCCCATCTCCCACCCATGGCCCCATCCCCCTATTGACCCCCATCTCCCACCCATGGCCCCATCTCCCACCCATGGCCCCATCCCCCTATTGACCCCCATCTCCCACCCATGGCCCCATCCCCCTATTGACCCCCATCTCCCACCCATGGCCCCATCTCCCACCCATGGCCCCATCCCCCTATTGACCCCCATCTCCCACCCATGGCCCCATCCCCTTATTGACCCCCATCTCCCACCCATGGCCCCATCTCCCACCCATGGCCCCATCCCCCTATTGACCCCCATCTCCCACCCATGGCCCCATCTCCCCCCCATGTCCCCATGGCCCCATCTCCCACCCATGGCCCCATCCCCCTATTGACCCCCATATCCCACCCATGGCCCCATCTCCCCCCCATGGCCCCATGTCCCCATCCCCCTATTGACCCCCATCTCCCACCCATGGCCCCATGGCCCCATCTCCCACCCATGGCCCCATCCCCCTATTGACCCCCATCTCCCACCCATGTCCCTATTGACCCCCATCTCCCACACATGGCCCCATCTCTCTCCCACGTCCCCATAGCCCCATCTCCCACCCATGGCCCCATCCCCCTATTGACCCCCATCTCCCCCCCATGGCCCCATGTCCCCATCCCCCTCTTGACCCCCATCTCCCACCCATGGCCCCATCCCCCTATTGACCCCCATCTCCCACCCATGGCCCCATCCCCCTATTGACCCCCATCTCCCACCCATGGCCCCATCTCCCACCCATGGCCCCATCCCCCTATTGACCCCCATCTCCCACCCATGGCCCCATCCCCCTATTGACCCCCATCTCCCACCCATGGCCCCATCTCCCACCCATGGCCCCATCCCCCTATTGACCCCCATCTCCCACCCATGGCCCCATCCCCTTATTGACCCCCATCTCCCACCCATGGCCCCATCTCCCACCCATGGCCCCATCCCCCTATTGACCCCCATCTCCCACCCATGGCCCCATCTCCCCCCCATGTCCCCATGGCCCCATCTCCCACCCATGGCCCCATCCCCCTATTGACCCCCATCTCCCCCCCATGGCCCCATGTCCCCATCCCCCTCTTGACCCCCATCTCCCACCCATGGCCCCATCCCCCTATTGACCCCCATCTCCCACCCATGGCCCCATGGCCCCATCTCCCACCCATGTCCCCATGGCCCCATCCCCCTATTGACCCCCATCTCCCATCCATGGCCCCATCTCCCCGCCATGGCCCCATGGCCCCATCTCCCCCCCATGTCCCCATGGCCCCATCCCCCTATTGACCCCCATCTCCCCCCCATGGCCCCATGTCCCCATCCCCCTCTTGACCACCATCTCCCACCCATGGCCCCATCCCCCTATTGACCCCCATCTCCCACCCATGGCCCCATCCCCCTATTGACCCCCATCTCCCACCCATGGCCCCATCTCCCACCCATGGCCCCATCCCCCTATTGACCCCCATCTCCCACCCATGGCCCCATCCCCTTATTGACCCCCATCTCCCACCCATGGCCCCATCTCCCACCCATGGCCCCATCCCCCTATTGACCCCCATCTCCCACCCATGGCCCCATCTCCCCCCCATGTCCCCATGGCCCCATCTCCCACCCATGGCCCCATCCCCCTATTGACCCCCATCTCCCCCCCATGGCCCCATGTCCCCATCCCCCTCTTGACCCCCATCTCCCACCCATGGCCCCATCCCCCTATTGACCCCCATCTCCCACCCATGGCCCCATGGCCCCATCTCCCACCCATGTCCCCATGGCCCCATCCCCCTATTGACCCCCATCTCCCATCCATGGCCCCATCTCCCCGCCATGGCCCCATGGCCCCATCTCCCCCCCATGTCCCCATGGCCCCATCCCCCTATTGACCCCCATCTCCCCCCCATGGCCCCATGTCCCCATCCCCCTCTTGACCCCCATCTCCCACCCATGGCCCCATCCCCCTATTGACCCCCATCTCCCCCCCATGGCCCCATGGCCCCATCTCCCCCCCATGTCCCCATGGCCCCATCCCCCTATTGACCCCCATCTCCCACCCATGGCCCCATCTCCCCGCCATGGCCCCATGGCCCCATCTCCCCCCCATGTCCCCATGGCCCCATCCCCCTATTGACCCCCATCTCCCACCCATGGCCCCATGGCCCCATCTCCCCCCCATGTCCCCATGGCCCCATCCCCCTATTGACCCCCATCTCCCACCCATGGCCCCATCCCCCTATTGACCCCCATCTCCCACACATGGCCCCATCCCCCTATTGACCCCCATCTCCCACCCGCGTCCCCATGGCCCCATCTCCCACCTATGTCCCCCCATGGCCCCATCCCCCTATTGACCCCCATCTCCCACCCATGGCCCCATGGCCCCATCTCCCACCCATGGCCCCATCCCCCTATTGACCCCCATCTCCCACCCATGGCCCCATCTCCCACCCATGGCCCCATCCCCCTATTGACCCCCATCTCCCACCCGTGTCCCCATGGCCCCATCTCCCACCCATGTCCCCCCCATGGCCCCATCTCCCACCCACATCCCCCTATCCTTCCACATCCCCCCATCTCCCCCCATCACCCCATTTCCCCCCATGTCCCCCCACTCCCCCCATAGCCCCCACCCCCCACCCACCGTGTCGTGTGTGTGTCCCCCCCCCCATCCTCTCCCGCAGCCCCGTCTACGACCAGTACTGCTCCGACCACTTTGCCGACGGGCGCTGCGACCAGGGCTGCAACAACGAAGAGTGCGGTTGGGACGGACTGGACTGCGCCCAGGAGGTCCCCGAGGTCTTGGCCAAAGGGGTCTTGGTGGTCACCGTCCTCCTGCCCCCCGAGGAGCTGCGACGTACCAGCGCCGTCTTCCTCCAACGGCTCAGCGCCATCCTGCGCACCTCCCTGCGCTTCCGCCTGGATCCCGACGGCAACTACATGATCCAACCCTACTACCGACCCCAACGGCTGCGGAGGAGGGAGGTGGCCCCCGAGGTCATCGGGTGAGAGGGGGGGGGTGGGAGAGGGGTGAGGGGGTGGGGGGTAGGAAGGGGCGGGGGACGTGGGATGGAGGTGTTGGGTGGGATGGAGGTGTTGGGTGGGATGGAGTGGGGGACGTGGGATGGGGATGGTGGTGTTGGGTGGGATGGAATGGGGGCCGTGGGATGGGGATGGTGGTGTTGGGTGGGATGGAATGGGGGACGTGGGATGGGGATGGTGGTGTTGGGTGTCATGGGGGACATGGAGGACATGGGATGGGGATGGTGAAGGTGGAATGGGGTTGGGGACATGGAGGACATGGGATGGGGATGGTGGTGCTGAGTGGGATGGAATGGGGGCCATGGGATGGGGATGGTGGAGTTGTTGAGTGGGATGGGTCTGGGGGCCGTGGGATGGGGATGGTGGTGTTGGGTGGGATGGAGTGGGGGACGTGTGATGGGGATGGTGGTGTTGGGTGGGATGGAGTGGGGGACGTGGGATGGGGATGGTGGTGTTGGGTGGGATGGGTCTGGGGGCCATGGGATGGGGATGGTGGTGTTGGGTGTCATGGGGGACATGGAGAACATGAGTTGGGGATGGTGAAGGTGGAATGGGGTTGGGGACATGGAGGACATGGGATGGGGATGGTGGTGCTGAGTGGGATGGAATGGGGGCCATGGGATGGGGATGGTGGTGTTGGGTGGGATGGAATGGGGGACGTGGGATGGGGATGGTGGTGTTGGGCGGGATGGGTCTGGGGGACGTGGGATGGGGATGGTGGTGTTGGGTGGGATGGGACTGGGGGCCGTGGGATGGGGATGGTGGTGTTGGGTGGGATGGGACTGGGGGCCGTGGGATGGGGATGGTGGTGTTGGGTGGGATGGGACTGGGGGCCGTGGGATGGGGATGGTGGTGTTGGGTGGGATGGGACTGGGGGCCATGGGATGGGGATGGTGGTGTTGGGTGGGATGGAATGGGGGACGTGGGATGGGGATGGTGGTGTTGGGTGGGATGGAATGGGGGACATGGGATGGGGATGGTGGTGTTGGGGGGGATGGGACTGGGGGACGTGGGATGGGGATGGTGGTGCTGAGTGGGATGGGACTGGGGGCCATGGGATGGGGATGGGTGCTGGGTGTCTTGGGTCAAGGGCCCATGGGTGATGGGCACCTTGGGGCCATGGGTGCTATGGGTGCTATGGGTGCTGGGTGTCCTGGGTCATGGAGACATGGGTGAGGGGATCGTGAGGACATGGGTGCCATGGGTGCTGGGTGACTTGGGTCAAGGGCCCATGGGTGATGGGTGCCATGAGCCGTGGGGTCATGGGGACATGGGTGCCATGGGTGCTGGGTGTCCCAGGTCATGGAGACATGGGTGAGGGGATCGTGAGGACATGGGTGCCATGGGTCCTGGGTGACTTGGGTCATGGGACCATGGGTGAGGGAATCATGAGGACATGGGTGCCATGGGTGCTGGGTGTCTTGGGTCAAGGGCCTATGGGTGATGGGTGCCATGAGCCGTGGGGCCATGGGGCCATGGGTGCCATGGGTGCTGGGTGTCCTGGGTCATGGGGACATGGGTGAGGGGATCGTGAGGACATGGGTGCCATGGGTGCTGGGTGTCTTGGGTCAAGGGGACATGGGTGAGGGGATCGTGAGGACATGGGTGCCATGGGTGCTGGGTGACTTGGGTCATGGGACCATGGGTGCCATGGGTCAGGGGCCCATGGGTGATGGGTGCCATGAACCATGGGGCCATGGGTTGTGGGGCTCCAGGGACTCGAGTGCCATGGGTGCTGGCTCTTTTGGGTGATGGCACCATGGGTGAGGGGATCGTGGGGCCATGGGTGCCATGGGTGCTGGGTGACTTGGGTCAAGGGCCCATGGGTGATGGGTGCCATGGGGACATGGGGCCATGGGTGCTGGGTGTCCCAGGTCATGGAGACATGGGTGAGGGGATCGTGAGGACATGGGTGCCATGGGTCCTGGGTGACTTGGGTCATGGGACCATGGGTGAGGGAATCATGAGGACATGGGTGCCATGGATGCTGGGTGTCCTGGGTCATGGAGACATGGGTGAGGGGATCGTGAGGACATGGGTGCCATGGGTGCTGGGTGTCTTGGGTCAAGGGCCCATGGGTGATGGGTGCCATGAGCCGTGGGGCCATGGGGCCATGGGGGCCATGGGTGCTGGGTGTCCCAGGTCATGGAGACATGGGTGAGGGGATCGTGAGGACATGGGTGCCATGGGTGCTGGGTGACTTGGGTCATGGGACCATGGGTGATGGGTGCCATGAGCCATGGGGCCATGGGGCCATGGGTGCCATGGGTGCTGGGTGTCCCAGGTCATGGAGACATGGGTGAGGGGATCGTGAGGACATGGGTGCCATGGGTGCTGGGTGACTTGGGTCATGGGACCATGGGTGCCATGGGTCAGGGGCCCATGGGTGATGGGTGCCATGAACCATGGGTGCCATGGGTGCCATGGGTGCTATGGATTCTGGGTGTCTTGGGTGATGGGACCATGGGTGAGGGGATCATGGGGACGGGGGTGCAATGGGTCAGGGGACCATGGGTGCTGGATGCCGTGAGGCCACGGGTGCTGGGTGTCTTGGGTCACGGAGACATGGGTGAGGGGATCATGAGACCATGGGTGCCATGGGTGCTGGGTGTCTTGGGTCAAGGGCCCATGGGTGATGGGTGCCATGAGCCGTGGGGCCATGGGGCCATGGGTGCTATGGGTGCTATGGATTCTGGGTGTCCTGGGTCATGGGGACATGGGTGAGGGGATCGTGAGGACATGGGTGCCATAGGGGCTGGGTGACTTGGGTCAAGGGCCCATGGGTGATGGGTGCCATGAGCCATGGGGCCATGGGTGCCATGGGTGCTGGGTGTCCCGGGTCATGGAGTCATGGGTGAGGGGATCGTGAGGACATGGGTGCCATGGGTGCTGGGTGACTTGGGTCATGGGACCATGGGTGATGGGTGCCATGAGCCATGGGGCCATGGGGCCATGGGTGCCATGGGTGCTGGGTGTCCCAGGTCATGGAGACATGGGTGAGGGGATCGTGAGGACATGGGTGCCATGGGTGCTGGGTGACTTGGGTCATGGGACCATGGGTGCCATGGGTCAGGGGCCCATGGGTGATGGGTGCCATGAACCATGGGTGCCATGGGTTGTGGGGCCCTGGGGACTCAAGTGCCATGGGTGCTGGCTCTCTTGGGTGATGGCACCATGGGTGAGGGGATCGTGGGGCCATGGGTGCCATGGGTGCTGGGTGACTTGGGTCAAGGGCCCATGGGTGATGGGTGCCATGGGGACATGGGTGCCATGGGTGCTGGGTGTCCCAGGTCATGGAGACATGGGTGAGGGGATCGTGAGGACATGGGTGCCATGGGTGCTAGGTGACTTGGGTCAAGGGACCATGGGTGCCATGGGTCAGGGGCCCATGGGTGATGGGTGCCATGAACCATGGGTGCCATGGGTGCCATGGGTGCCATGGATTCTGGGTGTCTTGTGTGATGGGACCATGGGTGAGGGGATCATGGGGATGGGGGTGCAATGGGTCAAGGGACCATGGGTGCTGGATGCCGTGAGGCCACGGGTGCTGGGTGTCTTGGGTCACGGAGACATGGGTGAGGGGATCATGAGACCATGGGTGCCATGGGTGCTGGGTGTCTTGGGTCAAGGGCCCATGGGTGATGGGTGCCATGAGCCGTGGGGCCATGGGGACATGGTGCCATGGGTGCTGGGTGTCCCGGGTCACGGAGACATGGGTGAGGGGATCATGAGACCATGGGTGCCATGGGTCAAAGACCCACGGGTGCCCGGAGCTCCGGGATCATGAGCGCCGCCATTTTTGGGTCCCCCCTGTCCCTCTGACCCCCCCCCCCCCCCGTGTCCCCCCTAATGGTGTCCCCTGGGTAGGTCGGTGGTGACCCTGGAGATGGACAACCGCCTGTGCGCGCGGGCGACCCACAAGTGCTTCCCCGACACCCGCAGCGCCGCCGACTACTTGGCCGCCCTCTCCGCACTGGAGCGCCTCCAGTTCCCGTACCCCATCAAGGCCGTGCGCGGTGAGGGACCTCCTGGTGGCCACAACTCCTGGCGGTGGGGTGGGTGGTCCCCAGGGGGGGGTGACCATGGGGTGTTCCATGGTGGCACCACCACGATGGTGTCCCCAACATGGGGGTGCCCCATGGTGGCATCACCATGATGATGCCATCACTCTTCTTGGTGTCTCCATGCTGGCAGCACCATGATGGTGTCACCAACTTAGGGGTGCCCCGTGGTGGCATCACCACGATGGTGTCCCCAACATGGGGTGTTCCATGGTGGCACCACCATGATGGTGTCCCCAACTTAGGGGTGCCCCATGGTGGCATCACCATGATGATGCCATCACTCTTCTTGGTGTCTCCATGGTGGCACCACCACGATGGTGTCCCCATCTTGGGGGTGCCCCATGGTTGTGGCACCACCACGATGGTGTCCCCAACATGGGGGTGCCCCGTGGTGGCATCACCATGATGATGCCATCACTCTTCTTGGTGTCTCCATGGTGGCACCACCACGATGGTGTCCCCAACTTAGGGGTGCCCCATGGTTGTGGCATCACCACGATGGTGTCCCCAACATGGGGTGTTCCATGGTGGCACCACCATGATGGTGTCCCCAACTTAGGGGTGCCCCATGGTGGCATCACCATGATGATGCCATCACTCTTCTTGGTGTCTCCATGGTGGCACCACCACGACGGTGTCCCCAACTTAGGGGTGCCCCGTGGTGGCATCACCACGATGATGCCATCACTCTTCTTGGTGTCTCCATGGTGGTACCACCATGATGGTGTCCCCAACTTAGGGGTGCCCCGTGGTGGCATCACCATGATGATGCCATCACCCTTCTTGGTGTCTCCATGGTGGCACCACCACGACGGTGTCCCCAACTTAGGGGTGCCCCATGGTGGCATCACCACGATGATGCCATCACTCTTCTTGGTGTCTCCATGGTGGTACCACCACGACGGTGTCCCCAACTTAGGGGTGCCCCATGGTGGCATCACCATGATGATGCCATCACTCTTCTTGGTGTCTCCATGGTGGCACCACCACGACGGTGTCCCCAACTTAGGGGTGCCCCATGGTGGCATCACCATGATGATGCCATCACCCTTCTTGGTGTCTCCATGGTGGCACCACCATGATGGTGTCCCCAACTTAGGGGTGCCCCGTGGTGGCATCACCATGATGATGCCATCACTCTTCTTGGTGTCTCCATGGTGGCACCACCACGACGGTGTCCCCAACTTAGGGGTGCCCCATGGTGGCATCACCATGATGATGCCATCACCCTTCTTGGTGTCTCCATGGTGGCACCACCATGATGGTGTCCCCAACTTAGGGGTGCCCCGTGGTGGCATCACCATGATGATGCCATCACTCTTCTTGGTGTCTCCATGGTGGCACCACCACGACGGTGTCCCCAACTTAGGGGTGCCCCGTGGTGGCATCACCATGATGATGCCATCACTCTTCTTGGTGTCTCCATGGTGGCAGCACCATGATGGTGTCCCCATCTTGGGGGTGCCCCATGGTTGTGGCATCACCACGATGGTGTCCCCAACATGGGGTGTTCCATGGTGGCACCACCATGATGGTGTCCCCAACTTAGGGGTGCCCCATGGTGGCATCACCATGATGATGCCATCACTCTTCTTGGTGTCTCCATGGTGGCACCACCACGACGGTGTCCCCATCTTGGGGGTGCCCCATGGTTGTGGCATCACCACGATGGTGTCCCCAACATGGGGTGTTCCATGGTGGAAGCACCACGATGGTGTCCCCAACATGGGGGTGCCCCATGGTGGCATCACCATGATGATGCCATCACTCTTCTTGGTGTCTCCATGGTGGCACCACCACGACGGTGTCCCCAACTTAGGGGTGCCCCATGGTGACATCACCACGATGATGCCATCACTCTTCTTGGTGTCTCCATGGTGGTACCACCACGATGGTGTCCCCAACTTAGGGGTGCCCCGTGGTGGCATCACCATGATGATGCCATCACTCTTCTTGGTGTCTCCATGGTGGTGGGTGTCCCCAACTTAGGCGTGCCCCATGGTGGCATCACCACGATGATGCCATCACTCTTCTTGGTGTCTCCATGGTGGTGGGTGTCCCCAACTTAGGCGTGCCCCATGGTGGCATCACCATGATGATGCCATCACTCTTCTTGGTGTCTCCATGGTGGTACCACCACGACGGTGTCCCCAACTTAGGGGTGCCCCATGGTTGTGGCATCACCACGATGGTGTCCCCAACATGGGGTGTTCCATGGTGGCACCACCACGACGGTGTCCCCAACTTGGGGGTGCCCCATGGCGGTGGCATCACCATGATGGTGTCCCCGAGACGTTGTGTTCCTCCATGGTGGCATCATCCCTCATAGTGTCCCCAACATGGTGGTGCCATCACCATGATGGTGTCCCCAACGTTCTTGGTGTCTCCATGGTGCCATCACCATCATCGTGTCCCCAACGTGCGGGTGCCCCATGGCGGTGGCATCACCATGATGGTGTCCCCAAGACGTTGTGTTCCTCCATGGTGGCATCATCCCTCATAGTGTCCCCCAACACGGTGGTGGCATCACCACGATGCTGTCCCCGACATTCTTGGTGTCTCCATGGTGCCATCACCATCATGGTGTCCCCAACTTGGGGGTGCGCCATGGCTGTGGCATCACCATGATGGTGTCCCCAAGACGTTGTGTTCCTCCATGGTGGCATCGTCCCTCATAGTGTCCCCAACACGGTGGTGGCATCACCACGATGGTGTCCCCAACATTCTTGGTGTCTCCATGGTGCCATCACCACGATGGTGCCCCCAACTTGGGGGTGCCCCATGGCGGTGCCATCACCATGATGGTGTCCCCAAGACGTTGTGTTCCTCCATGGTGGCATCATACCTCATAGTGTCCCCAACGTGGTGGTGCCATCACCATGATGGTGTCCCCAACATTCTTGGTGTCTCCATGGTGCCATCACCATCATGGTGTCCCCAACTTGGGGGTGCCCCATAGCGGTGGCACCACCGGGAGCCTGTCCCTGCTCTTCCGCCCTGGCGCCCGCCCCTGACGTTGTCCCCTTCGCCCCACAGGTGACAAACTGCCGGAGGCGCCGGACCCGGTGCGGCTGCTGCCGCTGGTGGCGGTGGGGGGTGTCATCCTCTTGGCCATCGCCATACTGGGTGTACTGGTGGCCCGGCGTAGGCGGGAGCAGAGCACCCTCTGGTTCCCGGAGGGCTTCAGCCTCACCAAGGACGGCCACAGGGACCGGCGGGAGCCCGTGGGGCAGGACGCGCTGGGCATGAAGTGAGCGTCACTGGGGGGGGCACTGGGAGGCACTGGGAGGGGGGAACTGGTGGAACTGGGAGGGCACTAGGGTTGGGGAATGGGGGGACTGGGGGGATACTGGGGGTCTGGGGGGTCCCGGTGCAACGGTGAGGGGCAATGGGTGGGGGGTGGTGGGAGTGGGGGAGAGTAGTGGGGGAGTGGTGGAACTGGGGGGCACTGGGGGGTACTGGTGGAACTGGGGGGGCACTGGGAAGAGGTACTGGTGGAACTGGGGGGGCACTGGGAGGGGAGGACTGGTGGGACGGGGGGATACTGGGGGTCTGGGGGGTCCCGGTGCAACGGTGGGGGGTGATGGGTGGGGGGTGGTGGGAGTGGGGGAGAGTAGTGGGGGAGTGGTGGAACTGGGGGGGCACTGGGGGGTACTGGTGGAACTGGGGGGGCACTGGGAGGGGAGGACTGGTGGGACTGGGGGGATACTGGGGGTCTGGGGGGTCCCGGTGCAACGGTGGGGGGCGATGGGTGGGGGGTGGTGGGAGTGGGGGAGAGTAGGGGGGGAGTGGTGGAACTGGGGGGGCACTGGGGGGGGGGACTGGTGGAACTGGGAGGGCACTGGGGTTGGGGAATGGGGGGACTGGGGGGATACTGGGGGTCTGGGGGTTCCACTGCAACCGCGGGGGGTGATGGGTGGGGGGTGGTGGGAGTGGGGGAGAGTAGGGGGGGAGTGGTGGAACTGGGGGGGCACTGGGAAGAGGTACTGGTGGAACTGGGGGGGCACTGGGAGGGGAGGACTGGTGGGACTGGGGGGATACTGGGGGTCTGGGGGGTCCCGGTGCAACGGTGGGGGGCGATGGGTGGGGGGTGGTGAGAGTGGGGGAGAGTAGTGGGGGAGTGGTGGAACTGGGAGGGCACTGGGGGGGTACTGGTGGAACTGGGGGGGCACTGGGAGGGGAGGACTGGGGGGACTGGGGGGATACTGGGGGTCTGGGGGGTCCCGGTGCAACGGTGGGGGGTGATGGGTGGTGGGTGGTGGGAGTGGGGGAGAGTAGTGGGGGAGTGGTGGAACTGGGGGGGCACTGGGGGGTACTGGTGGAACTGGGGGGGCACTGGGAAGAGGTACTGGTGGAACTGGGGGGGCACTGGGAGGGGAGGACTGGTGGGACTGGGGAGATACTGGGGGTCTGGGGGGTCCCAGTGCAACGGTGGGGGGTGATGGGTGGGGGGTGGTGGGAGTCGGGGAGAGTAGGGGGGGAGTGGTGGAACTGGGGGGGCACTGGGGGGGTACTGGTGGAACTGGGGGGGCACTGGGGGGGGGGACTGGTGGAACTGGGGGGGCACTGGGGGGGGGGTACCAAGGCCCCCCATCCCTGCCCCCCAACTGCCCCCCCACCCCCCCCCCAGGCCCATGGGAAAGGGGGAGACCCTCATGGGGGCCCCCTCGGAGGAGTGGGGGGACAGCGACGGCCCCGAGGCCAAGAGGCTGAAGGTACCCCCGGGGGGCACTTGGGGGGCACGGGGGGGGGGGGGGGCAGTTGGGGGGCAGGGATGGGGGGGCCTTGGTACCCCCATACCCTGGTGATGGGGCAGGTCCCAGCACCCCCATGGCCAGGGACCATCATGGGTGGGGGTCAGCACCCTCATGGGTGGGGGTCCCAGCACCCCCATGGCCAGGGACCATCATGGGTGGAGGTCCAGCACCCTCATGGTGGGGGTTCCCAGCACCCCCATGGCCAGGGACCATCATGGGTGGAGGTCCAGCACCACCATGGTTGGAGATCCAACCCCAACCAGTCCAGCACCCCCATGGCCAGGGACCATCATGGGTGGAGGTCCAGCACCATCATGGGTGGGGTTCCCAGCACCCCCATGGCCAGGGACCATCATGGATGGAGGTCCTGCACCATCATGGGGAGGGTTCCCAGCACCCCCATGGCCAGGACCTACCATGGGTAGGGGGTCTCCAGCACCCTCATGGCCAGGCACCATCATGGGTGGAGGTCCAGCACCATCATGGGGGGGGTTCCCAGCACCCCCATGGCCAGGAACCATCATGGGTTGAGGTCCAGCACCATCATGGGGAGGGTTCCCAGCACCCCCATGGCCAGGAACCATCATGGGTGGAGATCCAGCACCACCATGGTTGGAGGTCCAACCCCAACCAGTCCAGCACCCCCATGGCCAGGAACCATCATGGGTGGAGGTCCAGCACCATCATGGGGAGGGTTCCCAGCACCCCCATGGCCAGGACCTACCATGGGTAGGGGGTCTCCAGCACCCTCATGGCCAGGGACCATCATGGGTGGAGGTCCAGCACCATCATGGGGGGGGTTCCCAGCACCCCCATGGCCAGGGACCATCATGGGTGGAGGTCCAGCACCATCATGGGTGGGGTTCCCAGCACCCCCATGGCCAGGGACCATCATGGGTGGAGATCCAGCACCATCATGGGGAGGGTTCCCAGCACCCCCATAGCCAGGGACCATCATGGGTGGAGGTCCAGCACCCTCATGGGTGGGGTTCCCAGCACCCCCATGGCCAGGGACCATCATGGGTGGAGGTCCAGCACCACCATGGTTGGAGATCCAACCCCAACCAGTCCAGCACCTCCATAGCCAGGGACCATCATGGGTGGAGGTCCAGCACCATCATGGGGAGGGTTCCCAGCACCCCCATGGCCAGGGACCATCATGGGTGGAGAACCAGCACCACCATGGTTGGAGGTCCAACCCCAACCAGTCCAGCACCCCCATGGCCAGGAACCATCATGGGTAGAGGTCCAGCACCATCATGGGGAGGGTTCCCAGCACCCCCATGGCCAGGACCTACCATGGGTAGGGGGTCTCCAGCACCCTCATGGCCAGGCACCATCATGGGTGGAGGTCCAGCACCATCATGGGGAGGGTTCCCAGCACCCCCATGGCCAGGGACCATCATGGGTGGAGAACCAGCACCACCATGGTTGGAGGTC
Source organism: Vanellus vanellus (assembly GCF_965231255.1). Classification (NCBI taxonomy): domain Eukaryota; kingdom Metazoa; phylum Chordata; class Aves; order Charadriiformes; family Charadriidae; genus Vanellus; species Vanellus vanellus. The sequence goes on from NW_028128396.1 coordinate 15,229, forward strand.
CAACCCCAACCAGTCCAGCACCCCCATGGCCAGGAACCATCATGGGTAGAGGTCCAGCACCATCATGGGGAGGGTTCCCAGCACCCCCATGGCCAGGACCTACCATGGGTAGGGGGTCTCCAGCACCCTCATGGCCAGGCACCATCATGGGTGGAGGTCCAGCACCCTCATGGGGGGGGTTCCCAGCACCCCCATGGCCAGGGACCATCATGGGTGGAGGTCCAGCACCATCATGGGGAGGGTTCCCAGCACCCCCATGGCCAGGGACCATCATGGGTGGAGGTCCAGCACCATCATGGGGAGGGTTCCCAGCACCCCCATGGCCAGGGACCATCATGGGTGGAGGTCCAGCACCACCATGGTTGGAGATCCAACCCCAACCAGTCCAGCACCTCCATAGCCAGGGACCATCATGGGTGGAGGTCCAGCACCATCATGGGGAGGGTTCCCAGCACCCCCATGGCCAGGGACCATCATGGGTGGAGGTCCAGCACCCTCATGGTGGTGGTTCCCAGCACCCCCATGGCCAGGGACCATCATGGGTGGAGGTCCAGCACCATCATGGTTGGAGGTCCAACCCCAACCAGTCCAGCACCCCCATGGCCAGGAACCATCATGGGTGGAGGTCCAGCACCATCATGGGGAGGGTTCCCAGCACCCCCATGGCCAGGACCTACCATGGGTAGGGGGTCTCCAGCACCCTCATGGCCAGGCACCATCATGGGTGGAGGTCCAGCACCCTCATGGGGGGGGTTCCCAGCACCCCCATGGCCAGGGACCATCATGGGTGGAGGTCCAGCACCACCATGGTTGGAGATCCAACCCCAACCAGTCCAGCACCCCCATAGCCAGGAACCATCATGGGTGGAGGTCCAGCACCATCATGGGGAGGGTTCACAGCACCCCCATGGCCAGGAACCATCATGGGTGGAGGTCCAGCACCATCATGGGGGGGGTTCCCAGCACCCCCATGGCCAGGGACCATCATGGGTGGAGGTCCAGCACCATCATGGGGGGGGTTCCCAGCACCCCCATGGTCAGGGACCATCATGGGTGGAGATCCAGCACCCTCATGGGTGGGGTTCCCAGCACCCCCATGGCCAGGGACCATCATGGGTGGAGGTCCAGCACCACCATGGTTGGAGGTCCAACCCCAACCAGTCCAGCACCCCCATGGCCAGGAACCATCATGGGTGGAGGTCCAGCACCATCATGGGGAGGGTTCCCAGCACCCCCATGGCCAGGACCTACCATGGGTAGGGGGTCTCCAGCACCCTCATGGCCAGGCACCATCATGGGTTGAGGTCCAGCACCCTCATGGGGGGGGTTCCCAGCACCCCCATGGCCAGGGACCATCATGGGTGGAGGTCCAGCACCATCATGGGGAGGGTTCCCAGCACCCCCATAGCCAGGGACCATCATGGGTGGAGATCCAGCACCACCATGGTTGGAGATCCAACCCCAACCAGTCCAGCACCCCCATGGCCAGGAACCATCATGGGTGGAGGTCCAGCACCATCATGGGGAGGGTTCCCAGCACCCCCATGGCCAGGACCTACCATGGGTAGGGGGTCTCCAGCACCCTCATGGCCAGGCACCATCATGGGTGGAGGTCCAGCACCATCATGGGGGGGCTTCCCAGCACCCCCATGGCCAGGGACCATCATGGGTGGAGGTCCAGCACCATCATGGGGAGGGTTCCCAGCACCCCCATGGCCAGGGACCATCATGGGTGGAGGTCCAGCACCATCATGGGGAGGGTTCCCAGCACCCCCATGGCCAGGAACCATCATGGGTTGAGGTCCAGCACCATCATGGGGAGGGTTCCCAGCACCCCCATGGCCAGGGACCATCATGGGTGGAGATCCAGCACCCTCATGGGGGCGGTTCCCAGCACCCCATGGCCAGGGACCATCATGGGTGGGGGTCAGCACCCTCATGGGTGGGGGTCCCAGCACCTCCATGGCCAGGAACCATCATGGGTTGAGGTCCAGCACCATCATGGGTGGGGTTCCCAGCACCCCCATGGCCAGGGACCATCATGGGTGGAGGTCCAGCACCATCGTGGGTGGGGTTCCCAGCACCCCCATGGCCAGGCACCATCATGGGTGAAGGTCCAGCCCCACCATGGTTGGAGGTGGAGCCCCATCATGGGCAGTGGATCTCCACCATCATGGGGGCAGGTCCAGCACCCCCATGGGTGGGGGGAGTCCCAGCACCCAATTGACCGGGTGTCCGGGCAGGTGGAGGAGGTGGGTGCTGAGCCCCAGGACCCCGTGGACTGCCGACAGTGGACCCAACACCACCTGGTGGCCGCCGACATCCGCGTGCCACCCGCCATGGCCCTCACCCCGCCCCAGGGCGAGTTCGACTCCGACTGCGTAGACGTCAACGTCCGCGGGCCAGGTGGGGTGACGGGGGGCGCTCGGGGGCCGGAGGGGATCGGGGGCATTGGGGGGTGACAGGGGAGTGGTGGCGAGCGGGGACGTGTGGCAGCAGGGGGGCAGGTAGGATAGACGTGCCATGGGGAACCACCATGGGGGTAGGTAGGATGGACGTGGCGTGGGGAGTTACCGTGGGTATGGGGGAGCCACCGTGGGATGAGGTAGGGTGGACGTGGGGCTATGGGGGCCACCATGGGGCCAGGTAGGATGGACATGGGGTTTGGGGGGGCCACCATGGGTTTGGGGGGGCCATCATGGGATGAGGTAGGGTGTACGTGGGGCTATGGGAGCCACCATGGGCATGGGGGGCCACCATGGGTATGGGGGGCCACCGTGGGATGAGGTAGGGTGGACATGGGGCTATGGGGGCCACCATGGGGCCAGGTAGGGTGGACATAGGGTTTGGGGGGCCACCATGGGGCCAGGTAGGATGGACATGGGGTTTGGGGGGCCACCATGGGCATGGGGGGCCACCATGGGTATGGGGGGCCACTGTGGGATGAGGTAGGGTGGACGTGGGGCTATGGGGGCCACCATGGGGCCAGGTAGGATGGACATGGGGTTTGGGGGGCCACCATGGGTTTGGGGGGGCCATCATGGGATGAGGTAGGGTGCACGTGGGGCTATGGGGTCCACCATGGGATGAGGTAGGGTGGACATGGGTTTTGGGGGGCCACCATGGGGCCAGGTAGGATGGACATGGGGTTTGGGGGGCCACCATGGGTATGGGGGGCCACTGTGGGATGAGGTAGGGTGGACGTGGGGTTTGTGAGGGGCTACCATGGACCTGGTAGAGGTGATGGTGGGTCCGGAGGCCACTATGGACCTGGTAGAGGTGATGGTAGGTCCAGAGGCCACCATGGACCTGGTAGAGCTGCTGTGGTGTCCAGAGGCCACCATGGACCTGGTAGAGGTGATGGTGGGTCCGGAGGCCACCATGGACCTGGTAGAGGTGATGGTGGGTCCAGAAGCCACCATGGACCTGGTAGAGCTGCTGTGGTGTCCAGAGGCCACCATGGACCTGGTAGAGGTGATGGTGGGTCCGGAGGCCACCATGGACCTGGTAGAGGTGATGGTGGGTCTGGAGGCCACCATGGACCTGGTAGAGGTGATGGTGGGTCTGGAGGCCACCATGGACCTGGTAGAGGTGATGGTGGGTCCAGAGGCCACCATGGACCTGGTAGAGGTGATGGTGGGTCTGGAGGCCACCATGGACCTGGTAGAGGTGATGGTGGGTCCAGAAGCCACCATGGACCTGGTAGAGCTGCTGTGGTGTCCAGAGGCCACCATGGACCTGGTAGAGGTGATGGTAGGTCCAGAGGCCACCATGGACCTGGTAGAGGTGATGGTGGGTCCGGAGGCCACCATGGACCTGGTAAAGCTGATGGTGGGTCCGGAGGCCACCATGGACCTGGTAGAGGTGATGGTGGGTCTGGAGGCCACCATGGACGTGGTAGAGGTGATGGTGGGTCTGGAGGCCACCATGGACCTGGTAGAGCTGATGGTGGGTCCAGAGGCCACCATGGACCTGGTAGAGCTGATGGTGGGTCCAGAAGCCACCATGGACCTGGTAGAGGTGATGGTGGGTCCGGAGGCCACCATGGACCTGGTAGAGGTGATGGTAGGTCCGGAGGCCACCATGGACCTGGTAGAGGTGATGGTGGGTCCAGAGGCCACCATGGACCTGGTAGAGGTGATGGTGGGTCCAGAAGCCACCATGGACCTGGTAGAGGTGATGGTAGGTCCGGAGGCCACCATGGACCTGGTAGAGGTGATGGTGGGTCCGGAGGCCACCATGGACCTGGTAGAGGTGATGGTGGGTCCGGAGGCCACCATGGACCTGGTAAAGCTGATGGTGGGTCCGGAGGCCACCATGGATCTGGTAGAGGTGATGGTGGGTCCGGAGGCCACCATGGACCTGGTAGACGTGATGGTGGGCCCAGAAGCCACCATGGACCTCGTAGAGGTAATGGTGGGTCCGGAGGCCACCAAGGGCGCTGTGAGGGTCCTCACTGCCCCACCGCAGTTGGATGACATAGACCAGGAGACTCCTGAGCACCTTCCAACGCTTCCCCCACCCCACTGTGCCCACCCCACAGATGGTTTCACCCCATTGATGTTGGCCTCCTTCTGCGGGGGCAACCTGGAAGCCGAGGTGACCGAGGAGGAGGATGGTGACGACATCGCCTCGGCCGGCATCATCGGTGACCTCATCTGCCAGGGCGCCAACCTGGGGGCGCGGACGGACCGTACGGGCGAGACCGCCCTCCATTTGGCCGCCCGTTACGCCCGCGCCGACGCCGCCAAACGCCTGCTGGACGCCGGGGCCGACACCAACGCCCGGGACAACATGGGGCGGGCGCCGCTGCACACCGCCGTCACCGCCGACGCCCAGGGCGTCTTCCAGGTGAGGGCAGCCGGCGGGGCCGTGGGGGAGAGGGTGCTGCCATGGGGCACCCAACGTGGTCATGGGAAACCCAACGTGGTCATGGGGAACCCAACGTGGCCATGGAGAACCCAACGTGGTCATGGAGAACCCAACGTGGTCATGGGAAACCCAACGTGGTCATGGGGGAGAGGGTGCTGCCATGGGGCACCCAACGTGGTCATGGGGCACCCAACATGGCCATGGGGAACCCAACGTGGTCATGGGGAACCCAACGTGGCCATAGGGAACCCAACGTGGCCATGGGAACCCAACGTGGTCATGGGGGAGAGGGTGCTGCCATGGGGCACCCAACGTGGTCATGGGGAACCCAACATGGCCATGGGGCACCCAACATGGCCGTGGGAACCCAACATGGCCATGGGAAACCCAACGTGGTCATGGGGCACCCAACATGGCCATGGGGAACCCAACGTGGTCATGGGGGAGAGGGTGCTGCCATGGAGCACCCAACGTGGTCATGGGGAACCCAGCGTGGTCATGGGGGAGAGGGTGCTGCCATGGGGCACCCAACATGGCCGTGGGGAACCCAACGTGGTCATGGGGAACCCAACGTGGCCATAGGGAACCCAACGTGGTCATGGGGAACCCAACGTGGTCATGGGGGAGAGGGTGCTGCCATGGGGCACCCAACGTGGTCATGGGGCACCCAACATGGCCATGGGGAACCCAACGTGGTCATGGGGAACCCAACGTGGTCATGGGGGAGAGGGTGCTGCCATGGGGCACCCAACGTGGTCATGGGGAACCCAACGTGGTCATGGAGAACCCAACGTGGCCATGGGGAACCCAACGTGGCCATGGGGAACCCAACGTGGTCATGGGGGAGAGGGTGCTGCCATGGGGCACCCAACGTGGTCATGGGGAACCCAACGTGGCCATGGGGAACCCAACGTGGTCATGGAGAACCCAACGTGGTCATGGGAAACCCAACGTGGTCATGGGGGAGAGGGTGCTGCCATGGGGCACCCAACGTGGTCATGGGGAACCCAACATGGCCATGGGGCACCCAACATGGCCATGGGGAACCCAACGTGGTCATGGGGGAGAGGGTGCTGCCATGGAGCACCCAACGTGGTCATGGGGAACCCAACGTGGTCATGGGGGAGAGGGTGCTGCCATGGGGCACCCAACATGGCCGTGGGGAACCCAACGTGGTCATGGGGCACCCAACATGGCCATGGGAAACCCAACGTGGTCATGGGGGAGAGGGTGCTGCCATGGGGCACCCAACGTGGACATGGGGAACCCAACATGGCCATGGGGCACCCAACATGGCCGTGGGGAACCCAACATGGCCATGGGAAACCCAACGTGGTCATGGGGGAGAGGGTGCTGCCATGGGGAACCCAACGTGGTCATGGGGGAGAGGGTGCTGCCATGGGGCACCCAACGTGGCCATGGGGAACCCAACGTGGTCATGGGGGAGAGGGTGCTGCCATGGGGCACCCAACGTGGTCATGGGGAACCCAACGTGGCCATGGGGCACCCAACGTGGTCATGGGGCACCCAACATGGCCATGGGGCACAAGGTGATGTCATGGAGCATCTTCCATGGCCATGGGGCACCCAACATGACCATGGGGCACCCAACATGGCCATGGGGCACCCAACGTGGCCATGGGGCACGAAGTGATGTCATGGAGCATCTTCCATGGCCATGGGGCACCCAACATGCCATGGGGCACCCAACATGACCATGGGGCACAAGGTGATGTCATGGAGCATCTTCTATGGCCATGGGGCACCCAACGTGGCCATGGGGCACGAAGTGATGTCATGGAGCATCTTCCATGGCCATGGGGCACCCAACATGGCCATGGGGCACCCAACGTGGCCATGGGGCACGAAGTGATGTCATGGAGCATCTTCCATGGCCATGGGGCACCCAACATGCCATGGGGCACCCAACATGACCATGGGGCACAAGGTGATGTCATGGAGCATCTTCTATGGCCATGGGGCACCCAACGTGGCCATGGGGCACGAAGTGATGTCATGGAGCATCTTCCATGGCCATGGGGCACCCAACATGGCCATGGGGCACCCAACGTGGCCATGGGGCACGAAGTGATGTCATGGAGCATCTTCCATGGCCATGGGGCACCCAACATGCCATGGGGCACCCAACATGACCATGGGGCACAAGGTGATGTCATGGAGCATCTTCTATGGCCATGGGGCACCCAACGTGGCCATGGGGCACGAAGTGATGTCATGGAGCATCTTCCATGGCCATGGGGCACCCAACATGGCCATGGGGCACCCAACATGCCATGGGGCACCCAACGTGGCCATGGGGCACAAGGTGATGTCATGGAGCATCTTCCATGGCCATGGGGCACCCAACATGACCATGGGCACCCAACATGCCATGGGGCACCCAACGTGGCCATGGGGCACGAAGTGATGTCATGGAGCATCTTCCATGGCCATGGGGCACCCAACATGACCATGGGGCACCCAACATGCCATGGGGCACCCAACGTGGCCATGGGGCACAAGGTGATGTCATGGAGCATCTTCCATGGCTATGGGGCACCCAACATGACCATGGGGCACCCAACATGGCCTTGGGGCACCCAACATGACCATGGGGCACCCAACATGCCATGGGGCACCCAACGTGGCCATGGGGCACAAGGTGATGTCATGGAGCATCTTCCATGGCCATGGGGCACCCAACATGACCATGGGGCACCCAACATGGCCATGGGGCACCCAACGTGGCCATGGGGCACGAAGTGATGTCATGGAGCATCTTCCATGGCCATGGGGCACCCAACATGCCATGGGGCACCCAACATGACCATGGGGCACAAGGTGATGTCATGGAGCATCTTCTATGGCCATGGGGCACCCAACGTGGCCATGGGGCACGAAGTGATGTCATGGAGCATCTTCCATGGCCATGGGGCACCCAACATGGCCATGGGGCACCCAACATGCCATGGGGCACCCAACGTGGCCATGGGGCACAAGGTGATGTCATGGAGCATCTTCCATGGCCATGGGGCACCCAACATGACCATGGGCACCCAACATGCCATGGGGCACCCAACGTGGCCATGGGGCACGAAGTGATGTCATGGAGCATCTTCCATGGCCATGGGGCACCCAACATGACCATGGGGCACCCAACATGCCATGGGGCACCCAACGTGGCCATGGGGCACAAGGTGATGTCATGGAGCATCTTCCATGGCTATGGGGCACCCAACATGACCATGGGGCACCCAACATGGCCTTGGGGCACCCAACATGACCATGGGGCACCCAACATGCCATGGGGCACCCAACGTGGCCATGGGGCACAAGGTGATGTCATGGAGCATCTTCCATGGCCATGGGGCACCCAACATGCCATGGGGCACCCAACGTGGCCATGGGGCACAAGGTGATGTCATGGAGCATCTTCCATGGCCATGGGGCACCCAACATGACCATGGGGCACCCAACATGCCATGGGGCACCCAACGTGGCCATGGGGCACGAAGTGATGTCATGGAGCATCTTCCATGGCCATGGGGCACCCAACATGACCATGGGCACCCAACATGCCATGGGGCACCCAACGTGGCCATGGGGCACGAAGTGATGTCATGGAGCATCTTCCATGGCCATGGGGCACCCAACATGCCATGGGGCACCCAACGTGGCCATGGGGCACGAAGTGATGTCATGGAGCATCTTCCATGGCCATGGGGCACCCAACGGTGACCTCATGACGCCTCTTCCACTGCCCCAAAGCCAACTCGGGCCCCGGAGCCTGGGAACCCCCTACCCCTCCACATCCCCCCACGTCCGTCCGTCCGTCCGTCCGTCCCCCACATCACGTCCGTTTGTCCGTCTCTCCCCCCCCCCCCCCCCCCCCCCCCCCAGATCCTGATCCGGAACCGCCGCACGGACCTGGACGCGCGTACGGGGGACGGTGCAACGGCGCTCATGTTGGCGGCGCGTTTGGGGGTGGAGGGGATGGTGGAGGAGCTCATCGCCTGTCACGCCGACGTCAACGCCGTCGATGAGAGCGGTGGGGGGACCCCCAAATTTATCGGGGGGTCGGGGGGGGGTCACCCCAAAATTTGGGCGGGGGGTCACCCCCAAAGTTGGGGAGGTGGAGGGGATGGTGGAGGAGCTCAACGCATGTCATGCCAATGTCAATGCTGTCGATGAGAGCGGTGGGGGGGACACCCCAAATTTATCGGGGGGTCGGGGGGGGTCACCCCAAAATTTGGGGGGGGCACCCCAAAAGTTGAGGGGGTGTGGGGAGTGGGGGGACCCCAAAGTTGGGGGGTGGAGGGGATGGTGGAGGAGCTCATGGTGTCACACCGACATCAACACCGTCGATGAGAGCGGTGGGGGGGCCCCCAAATTTATCGGGGGGTCGGGGGGGGGTCACCCCAGAATTTGGGCGGGGGGTCACCCCAAAAGTTGGGGGGTGGAGGGGATGGTGGAGGAGCTCATCGCCTGTCATGCCGACGTCAACGCCGTCGATGAGAGCGGTGGGGGGGGGACACCCCAAATTTATCGGGGGGTCGGGGGGGGGTCACCCCAAAATTTGGGGAGGGTCACCCCAAAAGTTGGGGGGGGTGGGGGGTTCAGGAGGTACCCCAAAGTTGGGGGGTGGAGGGGATGGTGGAGGAGCTCAACGCATGTCATGCCAATGTCAATGCTGTCGATGAGAGCGGTGGGGGGGACACCCCAAATTTATCGGGGGGGGGGTCACCCCCAAAGTTGGGGGGGGGGCACTCTAAAGTTGGGGGGTGGGGGCTCGGGGGGGGGGCCCAAATTTATCGGGGGGGGGGGGGGTACCCCAAAGTTGGGGGTGGGATTTGGAGGGGTCGTGGGGGGGACCCCAAAGTTGGGGGGGGGTCACCCTAGATTTGGGGGGGTCGGGGTGGACCCCAAATTTATCCGGGGGGGGTCACCCCAAAAGTTGAGGGGGGGGGGTTTGGGGCACTCTAAAGTTGGGGGGGGGGCAAATTTATCGGGGGGGGTCTCCCCCAAAGTGGGGGGGATTTGGGGGGCTCGGAGGGGGTCACCCCAAATTTTGGGGGGGTGGGGGGGTTGAGGGGGTACCCCAAAAGTTGTGGGGGTGGGGGGGAATTGGGGGGGTCGGGGGGGGACCCCAAAGTTAGGGGGTTGGGGGAGGCAGAGGGTACCCCAAAAGTCTTCCCCCCCCTTTTGCCCCCCCATATTAAGGGGGGGGGGCAGATTGGGACAGGAATGGGGTGACCCCCCCGAGGTGGGGGGTACCGGGTGAGGGGGGGTGATGTGGGTCGGGGGGTGGGGGGGGGTATGTGGGTCTCACCCCCCCCATTTTTTTGCCCCCCCCTTGTTGCCCCCCCCCTTTTGCCCCCCCCCCCCCCAAATTAATTGGTGCTGTTGGAGGGGGAATTGCGGAAAGGAATGGGGTGACCCCCCCGAGGTGGGGGGTACCGGGTGTGGGGGGGGGGGGGTATAGGTCCGGGGGTGGGGGGGGGTATGTGGGTCTCACCCCCCCCTTTTTTTCTGCCCCCCCTCCTTTTTTTTGCCCCCCCCTTGTTGCCCCCCCCCCCCCCCCAAATTAATTGGTGCTGTTGAATGGGGAATTGCGGAGAGCAATGGGGTGACCCCCCCGAGGTGGGGGGTACCGGGTGTGTGTGGGGGGTATAGGTCCGGGGGTGGGGGGGGGTATGTGGGTCTCACCCCCCCCTTTTTTTTTGCCCCCCCCTTGTTGCCCCCCCCCCCTTTTGCCCCCCCCCCAAATTAATTGGTGCTGTTGGAGGGGGAATTGCGGAGAGGAATGGGGTGACCCCCCCGAGGTGGGGGGTACCGGGTGTGGGGGGGGGGTGATGTGGGTCGGGGGGTGGGGGTGGGGTATGTGGGTCTCCCCCCCCCTTTTTTTCTGCCCCCCCCCCTTTTTTTGCCCCCCCCTTGTTGCCCCCCCCCCCTTGTTGCCCCCCCCCCAAATTAATTGGTGCTGTTGAAGGGGGAATTGCGGAGAGGAATGGGGTGACCCCCCCGAGGTGGGGGGTACCGGGTGTGGGG
>NW_028128396.1:26348-46934 GCF_965231255.1 Vanellus vanellus
GGGGGGGCAAAAAAATGGGGGGGGGTGAGACCCACATACCCCCCCCACCCCCCGACCCACATCACCCCCCCACACCCGGTACCCCCCACCTCGGGGGGGTCACCCCATTCCTTTCCGCAATTCCCCCTCCAACAGCACCAGTTAATTTGGGGGGCAACAAGGGGGGGGGGGCAACAAGGGGGGGGGCAACAAGGGGGGCAAAAAAAGGGGGGGTGAGACCCACATACCCCCCCCCACCCCCGGACCTATACCCCCCACACACACCCGGTACCCCCCACCTCGGGGGGGTCACCCCATTCCTCTCCGCAATTCCCCATTCAACAGCACCAATTAATTTGGGGGGGGGGGGCAAAAGAGGGGGGGGGCAACAAGGGGGGGGGGCTAAAAAAAGGGGGGGGCAGAAAAAAGGGGGGGGAGACCCACATACCCCCCCGCCCACCCCCGACCCACATCACCCCCCCCCACACCCGGTACCCCCACCTCGGGGGGTCACCCCATTCCTCTCCCCACTCCCCTCTCCAACAGCACAAATTCATCGGGGGGGGGGCAAAAGGGGGGGGGGCAAAAAAAAGGGGGGTGAGACCCACATACCCCCCCCACCCCCCGACCCACATCACCCCCCCCCACACCCGGTACCCCCCACCTCGGGGGGGTCACCCCATTCCTCTCCGCAATTCCCCCTCCAACAGCACCAATTAATTTGGGGGGGGGGGGGGGGGCAAAAGGGGGGGGCAAAAAAAAGGGGGGGGTGAGACCCACATACCCCACCCCCACCCCCCGACCCACATCACCCCCCCCTCACCCGGTACCTCCCACCTCGGGGGGGTCACCCCATTCCTCTGCGCAATTCCCCATTCAACAGCACCAATTAATTTGGGGGGGGGGGGGCAACAAGGGGGGGGGCAAAAAAAGTGGGGGGTGAGGACCCACATACCCCCCCCACCCCCCCGACCCCACATCACCCCCCCCACACACCCGGTACCCCCCACCTCGGGGGGGTCACCCCATTCCTCTGCGCAATTCCCCATTCAACAGCACCAATTAATTGGGGGGGGGGGGGGCAAAAGGGGGGGGGCAAAAAAAAGGGGGGGGTGAGACCCACATACCCCACCCCCACCCCCCGACCCACATCACCCCACACACACCCGGTACCCCCCACCTCGGGGGGGTCACCCCATTCCTCTCCCCACTCCCCCCTCCAACAGCACCAATTAATTTGGGGGGGGCAACAAGGGGGGGGGCAAACAAGGGGGGGGCAAAAAAAAGGGGGGGGGTGAGACCCACATACCCCCCCACCCCCCGACCCACATCACCCCCCCCCTCACCCGGTACCCCCCACCTCGGGGGGGTCACCCCATTCCTCTCCCCACTCCCCCCTTCAACAGCACCAATTAATTTGGGGGGGGGGGCAAAAAAAGGGGGGGGGAGGCAAAAAAATGGGGGGGGTGAGACCCACATACCCCCCCCCACCCCCCGACCCACATCACCCCCCCCACACACACCCGGTACCCCCCACCTCGGGGGGGTCACCCCATTCCTGTCCCAATCTGCCCCCCCCCCTTAATATAGGGGGGCAAAAGGGGGGGAAGACTTTTGGGGTACCCTCTGCCCCCCCCAACCCCCAACTTTGGGGTCCCCCCCCGACCCCCCAAATCCCCCCGCCCCCCACAACTTTGGGGTACCCCCTCAACCCCCCCCACCCCCCCCAACTTTGGGGTGTCCCCCCAAATTTTGGGGTGACCCCCCCCCGACCCCCGATAAATTTGGGGTGTGTCCCCCCACCGCTCTCATCGACAGCATTGACATTGGCATGACATGCGTTGAGCTCCTCCACCATCCCCTCCACCCCCACTTTGGGGTACCTCCTGAACCCCCCACCCCCCCCAAATTTTGGGGTGACCCCCCCCGACCCCCGATAAATTTGGGGGCCCCCCCACCGCTCTCATCAACGGCATTGACATCGGCGTGACAGGCGATGAGCTCCTCCACCATCCCCTCCACCCCCCAACTTTGGGGTCCCCCCACTCCCCACACCCCCTCAACTTTTGGGGTGCCCCCCCCCAAATTTTGGGGTGACCCCCCCCCGACCCCCCGATAAATTTGGGGGTCCCCCCACCGCTCTCATCGACAGCGTTGATGTCGGTGTGACACCATGAGCTCCTCCACCATCCCCTCCACCCCCAACTTTGGGGTCCCCCCACTCCCCACACCCCCTCAACTTTTGGGGTGCCCTCCCCAAATTTTGGGGTGACCCCCCCCGACCCCCCGATAAATTTGGGGGCCCCCCCACCGCTCTCATCAACGGCATTGACATTGGCGTGACGCCATGAGCTCCTCCACCATCCCCTCCACCCCCCAACTTTGGGGTCTCCCCACTCCCCCCCACACCCCCCAACTTTGGGGTGCCCCCCCCAAATTTTGGGGTGACCCCCCCACCCCCCGATAAATTTGGGGGCCCCCCCACCGCTCTCATCGACGGCGTTGATGTCGGTGGTGACACCATGAGCTCCTCCACCATCCCCTCCACCCCCAACTTTGGGGTCCCCCCACTCCCACACCCCCTCAACTTTTGGGGTGCCCCCCCAAATTTTGGGGTGACCCCCTCCCGACCCCCCGATAAATTTGGGGTGTCCCCCCCCCACTGCTCTCATGGACGGCGTTGACATTGGCATGACATGCGTTGAGCTCCTCCACCATCCCCTCCACCCCCCAACTTTGGGGTACCTCCTGAACCCCCCACCCCCCCAACTTTTGGGGTGACCCCCCCCCGACCCCCGATAAATTTGGGGGCCCCCCCACCGCTCTCATCGACGGCGTTGACGTCGGCGTGACAGGCGATGAGCTCCTCCACTATCCCCTCCACCCCCCAACTTTGGGGTCCCCCCACTCCCCCCCCCCAAATTTTGGGGTGACCCCCCCGACCCCCCGATAAATTTGGGGGGCCCCCCCACCGCTCTCATCGACGGCGTTGACGTCGGCGTGACAGGCGATGAGCTCCTCCACCATCCCCTCCACCCCCCAACTTTGGGGTACCTCCTGAACCCCCCACCCCCCCCAAATTTTGGGGTGACCCCCCCCCCGACCCCCCGATAAATTTGGGGTGTCCCCCCCCACCGCTCTCATCGACGGCGTTGACGTCGGCGTGACAGGCGATGAGCTCCTCCACCATCCCCTCCACCCCCAAACGCGCCGCCAACATGAGCGCCGTTGCACCGTCCCCCGTACGCGCGTCCAGGTCCGTGCGGCGGTTCCGGATCAGGATCTGGGGGGGGGGGGGGGGGGGGGGGGGGAGAGACGGACAAACGGACGTGATGTGGGGGACGGACGGACGGACGGACGGACGTGGGGGGATGTGGGAGGGGTAGGGGGTTCCAGGCTCCGGGGCCCGAGTTGGCTTTGGGGCAGTGGAAGAGGCGTCATGAGGTCACCGTTGGGTGCCCCATGGCCATGGAAGATGCTCCATGACATCACTTCGTGCCCCATGGCCACGTTGGGTGCCCCATGGCATGTTGGGTGCCCCATGGCCATGGAAGATGCTCCATGACATCACTTCGTGCCCCATGGCCACGTTGGGTGCCCCATGGCATGTTGGGTGCCCATGGTCATGTTGGGTGCCCCATGGCCATGGAAGATGCTCCATGACATCACTTCGTGCCCCATGGCCACGTTGGGTGCCCCATGGCATGTTGGGTGCCCCATGGTCATGTTGGGTGCCCCATGGCCATGGAAGATGCTCCATGACATCACCTTGTGCCCCATGGCCACGTTGGGTGCCCCATGGCATGTTGGGTGCCCCATGGCCATGGAAGATGCTCCATGACATCACCTTGTGCCCCATGGCCACGTTGGGTGCCCCATGGCATGTTGGGTGCCCCATGGTCATGTTGGGTGCCCCAAGGCCATGTTGGGTGCCCCATGGTCATGTTGGGTGCCCCATAGCCATGGAAGATGCTCCATGACATCACCTTGTGCCCCATGGCCACGTTGGGTGCCCCATGGCATGTTGGGTGCCCCATGGTCATGTTGGGTGCCCCATGGCCATGGAAGATGCTCCATGACATCACTTCGTGCCCCATGGCCACGTTGGGTGCCCCATGGCATGTTGGGTGCCCATGGTCATGTTGGGTGCCCCATGGCCATGGAAGATGCTCCATGACATCACCTTGTGCCCCATGGCCACGTTGGGTGCCCCATGGCATGTTGGGTGCCCCATGGCCATGTTGGGTGCCCCATGGCCATGGAAGATGCTCCATGACATCACTTCGTGCCCCATGGCCACGTTGGGTGCCCCATGGCCATAGAAGATGCTCCATGACATCACCTTGTGCCCCATGGTCATGTTGGGTGCCCCATGGCATGTTGGGTGCCCCATGGCCATGGAAGATGCTCCATGACATCACTTCGTGCCCCATGGCCACGTTGGGTGCCCCATGGCCATGTTGGGTGCCCCATGGCCATGGAAGATGCTCCATGACATCACTTCGTGCCCCATGGCCACGTTGGGTGCCCCATGGCCATAGAAGATGCTCCATGACATCACCTTGTGCCCCATGGTCATGTTGGGTGCCCCATGGCATGTTGGGTGCCCCATGGCCATGGAAGATGCTCCATGACATCACTTCGTGCCCCATGGCCACGTTGGGTGCCCCATGGCCATGTTGGGTGCCCCATGGTCATGTTGGGTGCCCCATGGCCATGGAAGATGCTCCATGACATCACCTTGTGCCCCATGGCCATGTTGGGTGCCCCATGACCACGTTGGGTGCCCCATGGCCACGTTGGGTTCCCCATGACCACGTTGGGTGCCCCATGGCAGCACCCTCTCCCCCATGACCACGTTGGGTTCCCCATGGCCACGTTGGGTGCCCCATGGCAGCACCCTCTCCCCCATGACCACGTTGGGTTCCCCATGGCCATGTTGGGTGCCCCATGACCACGTTGGGTGCCCCATGGCAGCACCCTCTCCCCCATGACCACGTTGGGTTCCCCATGGCCATGTTGGGTGCCCCATGACCACGTTGGGTGCCCCATGGCAGCACCCTCTCCCCCATGACCACGTTGGGTTTCCCATGGCCATGTTGGGTTCCCCACGGCCATGTTGGGTGCCCCATGGCCATGTTGGGTTCCCCATGTCCACGTTGGGTGCCCCATGGCAGCACCCTCTCCCCCATGACCACGTTGGGTTCCCCATGACCACGTTGGGTTCCCCACGGCCATGTTGGGTGCCCCATGGCAGCACCCTCTCCCCCATGACCACGTTGGGTTCCCCATGGCCATGTTGGGTGCCCCATGGCCATGTTGGGTTCCCCATGACCACGTTGGGTGCCCCATGGCAGCACCCTCTCCCCCATGACCACGTTGGGTTTCCCATGACCACGTTGGGTTCTCCATGACCACGTTGGGTTCCCCATGGCCACGTTGGGTTCCCCATGACCACGTTGGGTGCCCCATGGCAGCACCCTCTCCCCCATGACCACGTTGGGTTCCCCATGGCCACGTTGGGTTCCCCATGGCCACGTTGGGTTCTCCATGACCACGTTGGGTTCCCCATGACCACGTTGGGTGCCCCATGGCAGCACCCTCTCCCCCATGACCACGTTGGGTTCCCCATGACCACGTTGGGTTCCCCATGGCCATGTTGGGTGCCCCATGACCACGTTGGGTGCCCCATGGCAGCACCCTCTCCCCCATGACCACGTTGGGTTCCCCATGACCACGTTGGGTTCCCTATGGCCACGTTGGGTTCCCCATGACCACGTTGGGTTCCCCACGGCCATGTTGGGTGCCCCATGGCAGCACCCTCTCCCCCATGACCACGCTGGGTTCCCCATGACCACGTTGGGTGCTCCATGGCAGCACCCTCTCCCCCATGACCACGTTGGGTTCCCCATGGCCATGTTGGGTGCCCCATGACCACGTTGGGTTTCCCATGGCCATGTTGGGTTCCCACGGCCATGTTGGGTGCCCCATGGCCATGTTGGGTTCCCCATGACCACGTTGGGTGCCCCATGGCAGCACCCTCTCCCCCATGACCACGTTGGGTTCCCATGGCCACGTTGGGTTCCCTATGGCCACGTTGGGTTCCCCATGACCACGTTGGGTTCCCCATGGCCATGTTGGGTGCCCCATGACCACGTTGGGTGCCCCATGGCAGCACCCTCTCCCCCATGACCACGTTGGGTTTCCCATGACCACGTTGGGTTCTCCATGACCACGTTGGGTTCTCCATGGCCACGTTGGGTTCCCCATGACCACGTTGGGTTTCCCATGACCACGTTGGGTGCCCCATGGCAGCACCCTCTCCCCCACGGCCCCGCCGGCTGCCCTCACCTGGAAGACGCCCTGGGCGTCAGCGGTGACGGCGGTGTGCAGCGGCGCCCGCCCCATGTTGTCCCGGGCGTTGGTGTCGGCCCCGGCGTCCAGCAGGCGTTTGGCGGCATCGGCGCGGGCGTAACGGGCGGCCAAGTGGAGGGCGGTCTCGCCCGTACGGTCCGTCCGCGCCCCCAGGTTGGCGCCCTGGCAGATGAGGTCACCGATGATGCCGGCCGAGGCGATGTCGTCACCATCCTCCTCCTCGGTCACCTCGGCTTCCAGGTTGCCCCCGCAGAAGGAGGCCAACATCAATGGGGTGAAACCATCTGTGGGGTGGGCACAGTGGGGTGGGGGAAGCGTTGGAAGGTGCTCAGGAGTCTCCTGGTCTATGTCATCCAACTGCGGTGGGGCCGTGAGGACCCTCACAGCGCCCTTGGTGGCCTCTGGACACACCATTACCTCTACCAGGTCCATGGTGGCCTCCGGACCCACCATCACCTCTACCAGGTCCATGGTGGCTTCTGGGCCCACCATCACCTCTACCAGGTCCATGGTGGCCTCCAGACCCACCATCACCTCTACCAGGTCCATGGTGGCCTCTGGACCTACCATCACCTCTACCAGGTCCATGGTGGCCTCTGGACACCACAGCAGCTCTACCAGGTCCATGGTGGCTTCTGGACCCACCATCACCTCTACCAGGTCCATGGTGGCCTCCAGACCCACCATCAGCTCTACCAGGTCCATGGTGGCCTCTGGACCCACCATCACCTCTACCAGGTCCATGGTGGCCTCCAGACCCACCATCACCTCTACTAGGTCCATAGTGGCCTCCGGACCCACCATCACCTCTACCAGGTCCATGGTGGCTTCTGGACCCACCATCAGCTCTACCAGGTCCATGGTGGCCTCCAGACCCACCATCAGCTCTACCAGGTCCATGGTGGCCTCCGGACCCACCATCACCTCTACCAGGTCCATGGTGGCCTCTGGACCCACCATCACCTCTACCAGGTCCATGGTGGCCTCCAGACCCACCATCACCTCTACCAGGTCCATGGTGGCCTCTGGACCTACCATCACCTCTACCAGGTCCATGGTGGCCTCCAGACCCACCATCACCTCTACCAGGTCCATGGTGGCCTCCGGACCCACCATCAGCTTTACCAGGTCCATGGTGGCCTCCGGACCCACCATCACCTCTACCAGGTCCATGGTGGCCTCTGGACCTACCATCACCTCTACCAGGTCCATGGTGGCCTCTGGACACCACAGCAGCTCTACCAGGTCCATGGTGGCTTCTGGACCCACCATCACCTCTACCAGGTCCATGGTGGCCTCCAGACCCACCATCACCTCTACCAGGTCCATGGTGGCCTCCGGACCCACCATCACCTCTACCAGGTCCATGGTGGCCTCCAGACCCACCATCACCTCTACCAGGTCCATGGTGGCCTCCAGACCCACCATCACCTCTACCACGTCCATGGTGGCCTCTGGACCCACCATCACCTCTACCAGGTCCATGGTGGCCTCCAGACCCACCATCACCTCTACCAGGTCCATGGTGGCCTCCGGACCCACCATCACCTCTACCAGGTCCATGGTGGCCTCTGGACCTACCATCACCTCTACCAGGTCCATGGTGGCCTCTGGACACCACAGCAGCTCTACCAGGTCCATGGTGGCTTCTGGACCCACCATCACCTCTACCAGGTCCATGGTGGCCTCCAGACCCACCATCACCTCTACCAGGTCCATGGTGGCCTCTGGACACCACAGCAGCTCTACCAGGTCCATGGTGGCCTCCAGACCCACCATCACCTCTACCAGGTCCATGGTGGCCTCCGGACCCACCATCACCTCTACCAGGTCCATAGTGGCCTCCGGACCCACCATCACCTCTACCAGGTCCATGGTGGCCTCCGGACCCACCATCACCTCTACCAGGTCCATAGTGGCCTCCGGACCCACCATCACCTCTACCAGGTCCATGGTGGCTTCTGGACCCACCATCACCTCTACCAGGTCCATGGTGGCCTCTGGACCCACCATCACCTCTACCAGGTCCATAGCGGCCTCCAGACCCACCATCACCTCTACCAGGTCCATGGTAGCCCCTCACAAACCCCACGTCCACCCTACCTCATCCCACGGTGGCCCCCCATACTCATGGTGGCCCCCCAAAACCTATGTCCACCCTACCTGGCCCCATGGTGGCCCCCATAGCCCCATGTCCACCCTACCTCATCTCACGGTGGCCCACCATACCCATGGTGGCCCCCCATGCCCATGGTGACCCCCCAAACCCCATGTCCATCCTACCTCATCCCATGGTGGCCCCCCCAAACCCATGCTGGCCCCCCAAAACCTATGTCCATCCTACCTGGCCCCATGGTGGCCCCCATAGCCCCACGTCCACCCTACCTCATCCCACGGTGGCCCCCCATACCCATGGTGGCCCCCCATGCCCATGGTGACCCCCCAAACCCCATGTCCATCCTACCTCATCCCATGGTGGCCCCCATAGCCCCACGTCCACCCTACCTCATCCCACAGTGGCCCCCCATACCCATGGTGGCCCCCCAAACCCCGTGTCCATTCTACCTGGCCCCATGGTGGCCCCCATAGCCCCATGTCCGTCCTACCTTGTCCCATGGTGGCCCCCCATGCCCATGGTGGCCCCCATAGCCCCACGTCCACCCTACCTCATCCCATGATGGCCCCCCCAAACCCATGGTGGCCCCCCCAAACCCCATGTCCATCCTACCTGGCCCCATGGTGGCCCCCATAGCCCCACGTCCACCCTACCTCATCCCACGGTGGCTCCCCCATACCCACGGTAACTCCCCACGCCCCACGTCCATCCTACCTACCACCATGGTGGTTCCCCATGGCACGTCTATCCTACCTGCCCCCCTGCTGCCACACGTCCCCGCTCGCCGCCACTCCCCTGTCACCCCCCAACGCCCCCGATCCCCTCCGGCCCCCGAGCGCCCCCCGTCACCCCACCTGGCCCGCGGACGTTGACGTCTACGCAGTCGGAGTCGAACTCGCCCTGGGGCGGGGTGAGGGCCATGGCGGGTGGCACGCGGATGTCGGCGGCCACCAGGTGGTGTTGGGTCCACTGTCGGCAGTCCACGGGGTCCTGGGGCTCAGCACCCACCTCCTCCACCTGCCCGGACACCCGGTCAATTGGGTGCTGGGACTCCCCCCACCCATGGGGGTGCTGGACCTGCCCCCATGATGGTGGAGATCCACTGCCCATGATGGGGCTCCACCTCCAACCATGGTGGGGCTGGACCTTCACCCATGATGGTGCCTGGCCATGGGGGTGCTGGGAACCCCACCCACGATGGTGCTGGACCTCCACCCATGATGGTCCCTGGCCATGGGGGTGCTGGGAACCCCCCCCCCCATGATGGTGCAGGACCTCCACCCATGATGGTCCCTGGCCATGGGGGTGCTGGACTGGTTGGGGTTGGATCTCCAACCATGGAGGTGCTGGATCTCCACCCATGATGGTCCCTGGCCATGGGGGTGCTGGGACCCCCACCCACGAGGGTGCTGACCCCCACCCATGATGGTCCCTGGCCATGGGGGTGCTAGGAACCCCCCCCATGATGGTGCTGGACCTCCACCCATGATGGTCCCTGGCCATGGGGGTGCTGGGAACCCCCCCCATGAGGGTGCTGGACCTCCACCCATGATGGTTCCTGGCTATGGGGGTGCTGGGAACCCTCCCCATGATGGTGCTGGACCTCCACCCATGATGGTCCCTGGCCATGGGGGTGCTGGGAACCCTCCCCATGATGGTGCTGGACCTCCACCCATGATGGTCCCTGGCCATGGGGGTGCTGGACTGGTTGGGGTTGGACCTCCAACCATGGTGGTGCTGGACCTCCACCCATGATGGTCCCTGGCCATGGGGGTGCTGGGAACCCTCCCCATGAGGGTGCTGGACCTCCACCCATGATGGTCCCTGGCCATGGGGGTGCTGGGAACCCTCCCCATGATGGTGCTGGACCTCCACCCATGATGGTCCCTGGCCATGGGGGTGCTGGGAACCCTCCCCATGATGGTGCTGGACCTCCACCCATGATGGTCCCTGGCCATGGGGGTGCTGGACTGGTTGGGGTTGGACCTCCAACCATGGTGGTGCTGGACCTCCACCCATGATGGTCCCTGGCCATGGGGGTGCTGGGACCCCCACCCATGAGGGTGCTGACCCCCACCCATGATGGTCCCTGGCCATGGGGGTGCTGGGACCTGCCCCATCACCAGGGTATGGGGGTACCATCCCTGCCCCCCAACTGCCCCCCCCCCCCGTGCCCCCCAAGTGCCCCCCGGGGGTACCTTCAGCCTCTTGGCCTCGGGGCCGTCGCCGTCCCCCCACTCCTCCGAGGGGGCCCCCATGAGGGTCTCCCCCTTTCCCATGGGCCTGGGGGGGGGTGGGGGGGCAGTTGGGGGGCAGGGATGGGGGGCCTTGGTACCCCCCCCCCCAGTGCCCCCCCAGTTCCACCAGTCCCCCCCTACTCTCCCCCACTCCCACCACCCCCCACCCATCACCCCCCACCGTTGCACTGGGACCCCCCAGACCCCCAGTAGCCCCCAGTCCCACCAGTCCTCCCCTCCCAGTGCCCCCCCAGTTCCACCAGTACCTCTTCACAGTGCCCCCCCAGTTCCACCAGTACCCCCCAGTGCCCCCCCAGTTCCACCACTCCCCCCCTACTCTCCCCCACTCCCACAAGCCCCCACCCATCACCCCCCACCGTTGCAATGGGACCCCCCAGACCCCCAGTATCCCCCCAGTCCCCCCAGTCCCCAACCCCAGTTCCTCCCAGTGCCCCCCCAGTTCCATCAGTCCCCCCTTCCCAGTGCCCCCCCAGTTCCACCAGTACCCCCCAGTGGCCCCCAGTTCCACCACTCCCCCCCTACTCTCCCCCACTCCCACCACCCCCCACCCATCGCCCCCCACCGTTGCACCGGGACCCCCCAGACCCCCAGTATCCCCCCCAGTCCCCCCAGTCCTCCCCTCCCAGTGCCCCCCCAGTTCCACCAGTACCCCCCAGTGCCCCCCCAGTTCCACCACTCCCCCCCTACTCTCCCCCACTCCCACAAGCCCCCACCCATCACCCCCCACCGTTGCAATGGGACCCCCCAGACCCCCAGTATCCCCCCAGTCCCCCCATTCCCCAACCCTAGTGCCCTCCCAGTTCCACCAGTTCCCCCCTCCCAGTGCCTCCCAGTGCCCCCCCCAGTGCCGCTCACTTCATGCCCAGCGCGTCCTGCCCCACGGGCTCCCGCCGGTCCCTGTGGCCGTCCTTGGTGAGGCTGAAGCCCTCCGGGAACCAGAGGGTGCTCTGCTCCCGCCTACGCCGGGCCACCAGTACCCCCAGTACGGCGATGGCCAAGAGGATGACACCCCCCACCGCCACCAGCGGCAGCAGCCGCACCGGGTCCGGCGCCTCCGGCAGTTTGTCACCTGTGGGGCGAAGGGGACAACGTCAGGGGCGGGCGCCAGGGCGGAAGAGCAGGGACAGGCTCCCGGTGGTGCCACCGCCATGGGGCACCCCCAAGTTGGGGACACCATGATGGTGATGGCACCATGGAGGCACCAAGAATGTTGGGGACACCATCGTGGTGATGCCACCACCGTGTTGGGGGACACTATGAGGGATGATGCCACCATGGAGGAACACAACATCTCGGGGACACCATCATGGTGATGCCACCGCTATGGGGCACCCCCAAGTTGGGGACACCATGATGGTGATGGCACCATGGAGGCACCAAGAATGTTGGGGACACCATCGTGGTGATGCCACCACCGTGTTGGGGGACGTTATGAGGGATGATGCCACCATGGAGGTACACAACGTCTTGGGGACACCATCATGGTGATGCCACCACCGTGTTGGGGACACTATGAGGGATGATGCCACCATGGAGGAACGCAACGTCTCGGGGACACCATCATGGTGATGCCATCGCCATGGGGCACCCCCAAGTTGGGGGCACCATCGTGGTGATGGCACCATGGAGGCACCAAGAATGTCGGGGACACCATCGTGGTGATGCCACCACCGTGTTGGGGGACACTATGAGGGATGATGCCACCATGGAGGTACACAACGTCTTGGGGACACCATCATGGTGATGCCACCGCCATGGGGCACCCCCAAGTTGGGGGCACCATCGTGGTGATGGCACCATGGAGGCACCAAGAATGTCGGGGACACCATCGTGGTGATGCCACCACCGTGTTGGGGACACTATGAGGGATGATGCCACCATGGAGGAACACAAAATCTCGGGGACACCATCATGGTGATGCCACCGCCATGGGGCACCCCCAAGTTGGGGACACCATGATGGTGATGGCACCACGGAGGCACCAAGAATGTTGGGGACACCATCATGGTGATGCCACCACCATGTTGGGGACACTATGAGGGATGATGCCACCATGGAGGAACGCAACGTCTCGGGGACACCATCATGGTGATGCCATCGCCATGGGGCACCCCCAAGTTGGGGGCACCATCGTGGTGATGGCACCATGGAGGCACCAAGAATGTCGGGGACACCATCGTGGTGATGCCACCACCGTGTTGGGGGACACTATGAGGGATGATGCCACCATGGAGGTACACAACGTCTTGGGGACACCATCATGGTGATGCCACCGCCATGGGGCACCCCCAAGTTGGGGGCACCATCGTGGTGATGGCACCATGGAGGCACCAAGAATGTCGGGGACACCATCGTGGTGATGCCACCACCGTGTTGGGGACACTATGAGGGATGATGCCACCATGGAGGAACACAAAATCTCGGGGACACCATCATGGTGATGCCACCACCGTGTTGGGGGACACTATGAGGGATGATGCCACCATGGAGGTACACAACGTCTTGGGGACACCATCATGGTGATGCCACCGCCATGGGGCACCCCCAAGTTGGGGGCACCATCGTGGTGATGGCACCATGGAGGCACCAAGAATGTCGGGGACACCATCGTGGTGATGCCACCACCGTGTTGGGGACACTATGAGGGATGATGCCACCATGGAGGAACACAAAATCTCGGGGACACCATCATGGTGATGCCACCACCATGGGACATCTGCAAGTAGGGGACACTGTCGTGGTGATGCCACCATAGAACACCCCATGTTGGCGACACCATCGTGGTGATGCCACAACCATGGGGCACCCCTAAGTTGGGGACACCGTCGTGGTGGTACCACCATGGAGACACCAAGAAGAGTGATGGCATCATCATGGTGATGCCACCACGGGGCACCCCTAAGTTGGGGACACCATCATGGTGGTACCACCATGGAGACACCAAGAAGAGTGATGGCATCATCGTGGTGATGCCACCATGGGGCACGCCTAAGTTGGGGACACCCACCACCATGGAGACACCAAGAAGAGTGATGGCATCATCATGGTGATGCCACCACGGGGCACCCCTAAGTTGGGGACACCATCATGGTGGTGCCACCATGGAGACACCAAGAAGGGTGATGGCATCATCATGGTGATGCCACCATGGGGCACCCCTAAGTTGGGGACACCATCATGGTGCTGCCACCATGGAACACCCCATGTTGGGGACACCATCGTGGTGATGCCACCACGGGGCACCCCTAAGTTGGGGACACCATCGTGGTGATGGCACCATGGAACACCCCATGGTCACCCCCCCCTGGGGACCACCCACCCCACCGCCAGGAATTTTGGCCACCGGGAGGTCCCTCACCGCGCACGGCCTTGATGGGGTACGGGAACTGGAGGCGCTCCAGTGCGGAGAGGGCGGCCAAGTAGTCGGCGGCGCTGCGGGTGTCGGGGAAGCACTTGTGGGTCGCCCGCGCGCACAGGCGGTTGTCCATCTCCAGGGTCACCACCGACCTACCCAGGGGACACCATTAGGGGGGACACGGGGGGGGGGGGGGTCAGAGGGACAGGGGGGACCCAAAAATGGCAGCGCTCATGATCCCGGAGCTCCGGGCACCCGTGGGTCTTTGACCCATGGCACCCATGGTCTCATGATCCCCTCACCCATGTCTCCGTGACCCAGGACACCCAGAATCCATAGCACCCATAGCACCCATGGCCCCATGGCCCCACGGCTCATGGCACCCATCACCCATGGGCCCTTGACCCAAGTCACCCAGCACCCATGGCACCCATGGCCCCACGATCCCCTCACCCATGTCCCCATGACCCGGGACACCCAGCACCCATGGCACCCATGGCCCCATGGCCCCACGGCTCATGGCACCCATCACCCATGGGCCCTTGACCCAAGACACCCAGCACCCATGGCACCCATGTCCTCACGATCCCCTCACCCATGTCTCCATGACCCGGGACACCCAGCACCCATGGCACCCATGGCACCCATGGCCCCACGGCTCATGGCACCCATCACCCATGGGCCCTTGACCCAAGACACCCAGCACCCATGGCACCCATGTCCTCACGATCCCCTCACCCATGTCTCCATGACCCGGGACACCCAGCACCCATGGCACCCATAGCACCCATGGCTCCATGGCTCATGGCACCCATCACCCATGGGCCCATTACCCAAGTCACCCAGCACCCATGGCACCCATGTCCTCACGATCCCCTCACCCATGTCCCCTTGACCCAAGACACCCAGCACCCATGGCACCCATGGCCCCACGATCCCCTCACCCATGTCCCCATGACCCGGGACACCCAGCACCCATGGCACCCATGGCCCCATGGCCCCACGGCTCATGGCACCCATCACCCATGGGCCCTTGACCCAAGTCACCCAGCACCCATGGCACCCATGGCCCCACGATCCCCTCACCCATGGTGCCATCACCCAAAAGAGCCAGCACCCATGGCACTTGAGTCCCCAGGGCCCCACAACCCATGGCCCCATGGTTCATGGCACCCATCACCCATGGGCCCCTGACCCATGGCACCCATGGTCCCATGACCCAAGTCACCCAGCACCCATGGCACCCATGTCCTCACGATCCCCTCACCCATGTCTCCGTGACCCGGGACACCCAGCACCCATGGCACCCATGTCCTCACGATCCCCTCACCCATGTCTCCATGACCCAGGACACCCAGAATCCATAGCACCCATAGCACCCATGGCCCCATGGCCCCACGGCTCATGGCACCCATCACCCATGGGCCCTTGACCCAAGACACCCAGCACCCATGGCACCCATGGTCTCATGATCCCCTCACCCATGTCTCCGTGACCCAAGACACCCAGCACCCGTGGCCTCACGGCATCCAGCACCCATGGTCCCTTGACCCATTGCACCCCCGTCCCCATGATCCCCTCACCCATGGTCCCATCACCCAAGACACCCAGAATCCATAGCACCCATGGCACCCATGGATCATGGCACCCATCACCCATGGGCCCCTGACCCATGGCACCCATGGTCCCTTGACCCAAGTCACCCAGCACCCATGGCACCCATGTCCTCACGATCCCCTCACCCATGTCTCCATGACCCGGGACACCCAGCACCCATGGCACCCATAGCACCCATGGCTCCATGGCTCCATGGCTCATGGCACCCATGGGCCCATTACCCAAGACACCCAGCACCCATGGCACCCATGTCCTCACGATCCCCTCACCCATGTCCCCATGACCCAGGACACCCAGCACCCATGGCACCCATGGCCCCACGATCCCCTCACCCATGTCTCCATGACCCAGGACACCCAGCACCCATGGCACCCATGTCCCCGTGGCCCCATGGCCCCATGGCACCCATCACCCATGGGCCCTTGACCCAAGACACCCAGCACCCATGGCACCCATGTCCTCACGATCCCCTCACCCATGTCTCCATGACCCAGGACACCCAGCACCCATGGCACCCATGGCACCCATGGCCCCATGGCCCCATGGCACCCATGGCACCCATGGTCCCTTGACCCAAGTCACCCAGCACCCATGGCACCCATGTCCTCACGATCCCCTCACCCATGTCTCCATGACCCGGGACACCCAGCACCCATAGCACCCATAGCACCCATGGCACCATGGTGCCCATCACCCATGGTCAATTGACCCAAGACACCCAGCACCCATCCCCATCCCACGGCCCCCAGTCCCATCCCACCCAACACCACCATCCCCATCCCACGGCCCCCAGACCCATCCCCCCCAACACCACCATCCCCATCCCACGTCCCCCAGTCCCATCCCCCCCAACACCACCATCCCCATCCCATGTCCCCCACTCCATCCCACCCAACACCACCATCCCCATCCCATGTCCCCCACTCCATCCCACCCAACACCACCATCCCCATCCCATGTCCCCCATGACACCCAACACCACCATCCCCATCCCATGTCCCCCATGACACCCAACACCACCATCCCCATCCCACGTCCCCCATTCCATCCCACCCAACACCACCATCCCCATCCCATGACCCCACTCCATCCCACCCAACACCTCCACCCCACCCAACACCTCCATCCCACGTCCCCCGCCCCTTCCTACCCCCCACCCCCTCACCCCTCTCCCACCCCCCCCCTCTCACCCGATGACCTCGGGGGCCACCTCCCTCCTCCGCAGCCGTTGGGGTCGGTAGTAGGGTTGGATCATGTAGTTGCCGTCGGGATCCAGGCGGAAGCGCAGGGAGGTGCGCAGGATGGCGCTGAGCCGTTGGAGGAAGACGGCGCTGGTACGTCGCAGCTCCTCGGGGGGCAGGAGGACGGTGACCACCAAGACCCCTTTGGCCAAGATCTCGGGGACCTCCTGGGCGCAGTCCAGTCCGTCCCAACCGCACTCTTCGTTGTTGCAGCCCTGGTCGCAGCGCCCGTCGGCGAAGTGGTCGGAGCAGTACTGGTCGTAGACGGGGCTGCGGGAGAGGATGGGGGGACACACACACACGACACGGTGGGTGGGGGGTGGGGGCTACGGGGGGAGTGGGGGGACATGGGGGGAAATGGGGTGATGGGGGGAGATGGGGGGATGTGGAAGGATAGGGGGATGTGGGTGGGAGATGGGGCCATGGGGGGGACATAGGTGGGAGATGGGGCCATGGGGGGACATAGGTGGGAGATGGGGCCATGGGGACACGGGTGGGAGATGGGGGTCAATAGGGGGATGGGGCCATGGGTGGGAGATGGGGGTCAATAGGGGGATGGGGCCATGGGGACATGGGTGGGAGATGGGGCCATGGGGACACGGGTGGGAGATGGGGGTCAATAGGGGGATGGGGCCATGAGGACATGGGGGGGAGATGGGGCCATGGGTGGGAGATGGGGGTCAATAGGGGGATGGGGCCATGGGTGGGAGATGGGG
The DNA here is from genome assembly GCF_965231255.1 of Vanellus vanellus. NCBI lineage: Eukaryota > Metazoa > Chordata > Aves > Charadriiformes > Charadriidae > Vanellus > Vanellus vanellus. Next base: position 44,006 of record NW_028128396.1, read on the forward strand.
CTATGGGGACGTGGGAGAGAGATGGGGCCATGGGTGGGAGATGGGGGTCAATAGGGACATGGGGGGGAGATGGGGGTCAATAGGGGGATGGGGCCATGGGGCCATGGGGGGGAGATGGGGGTCAATAGGGCCATGGGGGTCAATAGGGGGATGGGGCCATGGGTGGGAGATGGGGCCATGGGGGGGACAGTGGGGAAAGGGGGTGACCAGTGGGGACAGAGGATGACCAGTGAGGCATGTGGTAGCCTGATGGGACCAGTGGGGACAGGGGGTGACCAGTGGGGACAGTGGATGACCGGTGGAGACAGTGGGTGACTGGTGGGGACAGGAGATGACCGGTGGGGACAGTGGGTGACCGGTGGGGACAGAGGATGACCAGTGGTGACAGGAGGTGACCGGTGGGACAGAGGATGACCGGTGGGGACAGGAGGTGGCCGGTGGTGACAGTGGGTGACCGGTGGGGACAGGAGGTGACCGGTGGTGACAGAGGGTGACTGGTGGTGACAGAGGATGACCAGTGGTGACAGTGGGTGACCGGTGGGGACAGAGGATGACCGATGGGGACAGAGGATGACTGGTGGTGACAGGAGGTGACCAGTGGGGACAGTGGGTGACCGGCGGTGACAGAGGGTGACCGGTGGGGACAGAGGGTGGCCGGTGGGGACAGAGGATGATCAGTGGTGACAGGAGGTGACCGGTGGGGACAGTGGGTGACCGGTGGGGACAGTGGGTGACCGGTGGTGACAGGAGGTGACCAGTGGTGACAGAGGGTGACTGGTGGTGACAGAGGGTGACCGGTGGTGACAGGAGGTGACCAGTGGGGACAGTGGTTGACCAGTGGTGACAGAGGGTGGCCTGTGGTGACAGTGGGTGACCAGTGGTGACAGAGGGTGACTGGTGGTGACAGAGGGTGACCGGTGGGGACAGGAGGTGGCCGGTGGTGACAGTGGGTGACCGGTGGGGACAGGAGGTGACCGGTGGTGACAGAGGGTGACTGGTGGTGACAGAGGATGACCAGTGGTGACAGTGGGTGACCGGTGGGGACAGAGGATGACCGATGGGGACAGAGGATGACTGGTGGTGACAGGAGGTGACCAGTGGGGACAGTGGGTGACCAGTGGTGACAGTGGGTGACCGGCGGTGACAGTGGGCGACCGGTGGTGACAGGAGGTGACCAGTGGTGACAGTGGGTGACCGGTGGGGACAGAGGGTGACCAGTGGTGACAGAGGATGACTGGTGGTGACAGGAGGTGACCAGTGGGGACAGAGGGTGACCAGTGGTGACAGAGGGTGACTGGTGGGACAGAGGATGACCGGTGGGGACAGAGGGTGACCGGCGGTGACAGAGGGTGACCGGTGGTGACAGGAGGTGACCAGTGGGGACAGTGGTTGACCAGTGGTGACAGAGGGTGGCCCGTGGGGACAGAGGGTGACCAGTGGTGACAGTGGGTGACTGGCGGTGACAGAGGGTGACCGGTGGGGACAGGAGAGGAGGTGGCCCGGGGACGCTCACTTGCAGCCCCGCGGGGGGGGGCGGCACTCGAAGTTGTCGTAGAGGCAGTGGGGGGTGTCGCAGCCGCGGTCGCAGCGGCCGTTGTTGAAGAGGGGGGGACACTCGGGGGGGGCGCAGCGTCCCCAGGGGTCCCCACCAGTAACGAGCAGTCCCCCCCGTCCCACCGGCAGCGGGGGGTGTTACACTCCCGGTGACAAACCCCGTCCCCCAATTTGTCCCCGCACGGCCCCTCGCACGCCCCCTCGGGGGGGGGACCCCCCGGCAGAGGGGCCCCCCGAATCCTGGGGGCAGGGGACGTCGGTGGGGGTGAGGGGGTGACAGAGGGGCCCCCCGAATCCTGGGGGGCAGGGGACGTCGGTGGGGGTGAGGGGGTGACAGAGGGGCCCCCCGAAACCGGGGGGGCAGCGGCAGCGGGGGCCGGTGGGGGAGGGGACACAGGACCCCCCGTTGGGGCAGGATGAGGCCCGGCAGGGGGAGGGGCGGCTCTCGCAGTGGGACCAGTAAAGCCCTGGAAAGGGGGGGGGGGGGGAGAAATGGAGGGGGGGGAGTTAAGGGTTGGGGGGGGTGGGGGAGGGGGGGATGGGCACACTGCCCCCCCCCCCCCCCCGGGTCATCCCAGGGCACTCAGCATCCCCCAGTGCCCCCCCAGTATTCCCCTGTACGCCCCCAGTACCCCTCAGCCCCCCCCTCCCCCCAGTAGTCCCCCCCCCCCCCAATACCCCTCAGGCCCCCAGTACCCTCCAGTACTCCCCAGTAACCCCCAACCCCCTCCCAGCCCCCCCCAGCCCCCCAGTACCCCTCAGCCCCCTCAGTACTCCCCAGTTCCCCCCAGTACCCTCAACCCTCCCAGTCCCCCCCAGTACTCCCAGTACTCCCCCGCTCCCTCCCAGCCCCCCCTCTTCCTCCCCCCCCCCCCTCGGTGGGTGCAGTGGGGGGGGGGATATGTGGGGTGTGGATGTGGGGTGATGCCCCCCCCATCCCCCCCGCCAAGGACCCCCCCCTCCCCCATTATCCCACCCCCCCACCCCATAGCCCCCTCTCCCCCCAAGGCACCCCCCCCTCCCCCTCCCCGTGGGTGCAGTGGGGGGGGATATGTGGGGTGTGGATGTGGGGTGATGCCCCCCCCCCATCCCCCCCCATCCCCCCATCCCCCCCCAAGGACCACCCCCCTCCCCCCCCCTCGGTGGGTGCAGTGGGGGGGGGGATATGTGGGGTGTGGATGTGGGGTGATGCCCCCCCCCATCCCCCCCCATCCCCCCCCAAGGAACCACCCCCCCTCCCCCCCTATCCCACCCCCCCACCCCATAACCCCCTCCCCCTCCCAGGCCCCCCCCCCCCCCCCCCGGTGGGTCGGTGGGCGCAGTGGGGGGGAGTTATGTGTGGGGTGTGGATGTGGGGGTGATGGCCCCCCCCCCC
>NW_028128395.1:0-42764 GCF_965231255.1 Vanellus vanellus
GGCAGCGGCGGCGCTTCCGCGGTGAGTCACCCCGAATCTGCAGGGGGAAGTGACTCAGCAGCCCGGCCTGGCCCAGGGGGCAACGGTGGAGCGGTACCGACCGGGATCACAGCCTCCCCCCGCGTCCAAATCCTCCCTCCGCGCCCTTGAGGCGACCTTGCCCCCCCTCCCCGCCCGCCCCGCCGGGCACCTCCCGGTGCCGCCACTCACCCGTTGACTCCGACTTTCACCATCTTTGCCTCTTCGGGATGTTCCTGCGGGCAGTAAACCGCCGGTGAGGCGCCCGCGGCGGGGACGGGGGAGAGGGCAACCGGCCGCCGCCGGGCGGCGGGGCCATGCCGCCTCTAGGGGGCGGCACGGCGCCAGGCGCGCGGGCGGCGGCGGCGGCCCCTTTAAGGCAGGCGGCGACCGGAAGTGCTGGCGACCGAGGCCGCGGCGGCCACTGCGCATGCTCCCTCCTGCCCGGCCCGTTCCCCCCCCCCCCCCCCCTTTCCCCTCAGCCCCCGGACTCGGCCGCTCGGCGACGGTAAGGGCCGGCCGGCGCCGCGCTACGGGAGCCGGGAGGGGCCAGGCGGCGGCGCGGCGGGGCGGGGCGCGGCGGGGCGTGGCGGGAGGGGGCCCAGGCCCGGCCCGCCGGGAAGGGAAGGGGAGGGGAGGGGGCGCCCCAGCGCGACGCCGCCGTACGTGCCGCCGCCGCGAGGGCGGACGTCGCGCGCGCCGCGGGGGGGGGGGGGGGGGGTGAGAAAGGGGGGGAAAGAGGGGGGGGCCCGCGCCGCTGCGTCCTCCCGCGGGGGGAGGGGGGAGGCCACACCCCTCCCCCGGGCAGCCCCGCCCCGCCGCGCGCCGCGGGGGGGGCGCCCGCGCCTCCCTCCCCCCCCCGCCCGCCCGTGACCTCGGGAGGCTGCGGGGTTTTTTTGGGGGGGGGGGGGGCGCTGACCTCTGACCCCTCGCCTCAGTGGCCACTGGGCTGCGGGGTGACCTCTGCCCGCCTCGGGGGGGCCGGGCCTCACCTCGGCCTGGCGGGGCGGGGGGGCACAAAGCGGGGGGTCCTACCGGCCCCGCGGCCCGGGAGTGGGCCCGGCCCTGCCCGGTGCGGCCACAGCCGGGTGCTGCGGGGGCCGAGAGGGTGAGACACCCCCCACCCCCCCGGCTGCCGCCAGCTCGGGGGGTCCCAACAGCAGAAGGACACGGAGCTGTTGGAGTGGGGCCAGAGGAGGCCCCGGAGATGCTGGGAGGGCTGGAGCCCCTCTGCTGGGAGGGCAGGCTGGGAGAGGTGGGGGGTTCAGCCTGGAGAAGAGAAGGCTCCGGGGAGACCTTAGAGCCCCTTCCAGTGCCTAAAGGGGCTCCAGGAGAGCTGGGGAGGGACTTTTTACAAGGGCATGGAGGGATGGGACCAGGGGGAATGGCTTCAAACTGGAAGAGGGGAGATTGAGATGAGATATGAGGAAGAAATTCTTGACTGTGAGGGTGGTGAGCCCCTGGCGGAGGTTGCCCCGAGAAGCTGTGGCTGCCCCATCCCTGGAAACATTCCAGGCCAGGTTGGACGGGGCTCTGAGCAACCTGATCGAGTTGAAGATGTCCCCGCTCGTTGGACTTGGCGTCCTTTAAATGTCCCTTCCAACCCAAACCATTCTGTGATTCTAAGAGGTGGCTGAGGCGCGGTGACCCATGGGGTGAGAGGGCCGGAGCGCGGCCCCTGCACCGGCGTCTCTCCTCACTTGTCCCAGCTGTGGGCCACCGAGCCCGCCATCACCTCCCATGAGGTCCTGTCCTGACAGAAGCACTTTCCCAGAAGCTTTTAAACCCTGCGGGGGTGATCCTGACCCGCAGGGCTGAGCTCCAGCCCCACAGCAGCAACAAAACCACCTTTGTGACCCCCTGTGAGGATCTCCTGTGGGATCTCCACCTCCACCACCGGGAATACCGGCTCCTCCGCAGCCCGTCTGGTGGGAAGGGTCAGCCCTGGTGGCGAGGGATCAGAGCATCCCGAGGGCGGCTGGGAGCTGCTGCCGGCTGGGGAAGTTACGAGTGGGATGGCACCGGGGGGGAATCTGCCTCTGTCGGTTTTGTGTTGTCGGGTGAGATGTTCCCAGCTATCGTGATGGAGAGGGGAGGAGAAATCCTCCTGTGTGTCCCCAGGCACTTCGCCATCTCTCTCTGTTGGTGAATTTAAACCGCCTGGTCCCCTATTTGGAGCCGGAGCTTTGCTCTGCCGGCCCCGTGGTCCCCACAAGCCCGGCCTTTGCTGCGGCGGGACTGGGCGATGATGCTCACAGACCGCTGCCTGCCCCTCTGCCCGCGCAGGCAGCGGTGCTGCCGCGCTACAGACCTGCCTCTGCTTTGCCCTCTGCAGCACCGCGGCACCCCGCCACCGCCGGGCTTCATGTGAGAGATGGCGAATGCCGAAGTGAGCGTCCCTGTGGGTGATGTGGTGGTTGTACCAAGTGACGGAAACGAAGGGGAGAACCCGGAGGATACCAAAACCCAAGTGATCTTGCAGCTCCAGCCGGTGCAGCAAGGGTGAGTTGGACGGTACCGGGGTGTCTGGGAGGTGCGGGGTGGGATGGGGAAGCATCCCTGGAGATTTTCGTGGTGTGGGGACCGAGCATCGCTGCATTTTCCAAGACTGCGTCGGTTTTGTGCCACGCATGGTAGAGAGGAAAATACAACGCAAAAAAAGCTTTTGTGTGTGTCGTTGTCATGGGGCCTCCGAGGACTGAAATTGTCCTGCGGGGACGTGTCTGCGCGATGCTGTCTCTGGATCGCAGCAGCCTGGCGATGGCTGTGGCAGTGGGGAATCAGCGAGGTGGTCACACTGCTGCCCCGGCTACGTGTCCTCCTGGTCTCCCTCTTCCCTCTCCAGCCCCAGGCAGGGTGGGTTTTTGCCACGCTGCAGTTGCTGTACGTGGTGGTCTGTGCCCGTGTGTTCAGATCTGCAGATGCCTTTGTGCCAGCTTTCCCCTGAAATAATCCCCCTCTAAAATCCAGGGAAGCTGGGACACTGGAGGGAATTTTGTCGTGCCCCTGGCAGCTGCTGCAGGGAAGTGGCAGCCACCAGGCGCTTCATCTTAACTCTGGATCAATCAGAACGTAAATATACTGGCTCTGGTTTGATAATATTCGCAGAGCAGTGTGGCTCTAGGCCTGATGGTGACTCTTCCCTGCGTGATCACCAGTGCTGCAGTGTCACACAGGGCTGGAAGGGAAATCCTGGGACATTGAGCTCTGCTTCCTGTTGTTGTGGGTAACCGCCTGTATCAGAAACCAGAGGAGAAGGCACAGGGAAGCGCGCTGCAGAGCTGCTTCGGTAGCGCTGGCAGCGTGGAGGGTGTGATGACAGGACTGGGAACGCCTCTGCGTGTTTCAGTCCTTGGGATTATTATCATATTTTGTATGTGCCAAAAAAATGCCTGTGATTGAAACCATATCAAACGAAATCCACGTCCTTCAAGGACAGGCAAGAAAGAAACAAACTGAATCTTTAACCCCGTGCTGTGAATCTTAATTTCCCATGATTTATATAGTTTCTTTATCGATGGACGCTTTCACAACAGGATTTACCAAGAGGGCTCCGAGGCCAGCGCCGCCGTAGTGGCCGTCGAAACCCACACCATCCACAAGCTAGAAGAAGGGATCGGTGAGTTCCTGCTTGGCGTGGGCAGAATCCCCTCCTCTGCAGGGCTGGTCGCCGCTGAGCTGGTGTCTCCTGTTCCCTGGGCTTCCTTCTGGCTCTGCCCCTGCAGATGCTGTTTCCCAGGCATGGATGTGGGTGCAGGGTCTGGGCATACTCTGGAATAAGAGTCTGCTGTTACTGCTTGGTCTCAAAGTCCTGGAACTGAGATCCTGGCTCTCCTGCGATGAATGGTAAGGGCTCCCACGGGGTCCAGGGGAGCCGAGCTTTCTCCCTGGTCTTGGTGTGCAAGACACTAGCAGGCAGGGATGATGGTTATGAGGATGGCGGTTGTGTCTGCTCTGGCTGAAGCATCAGACTCTGATCGATGGTTCTCTGCTGAACGAACAGCCTGACAGTTTGGGTTGGATGTTCAGAAGAACAAGCAGGTTGGCTCCGAGTGCTCCCTGCCATCCTGAGCAGTATGTGGGAAAAGTCTCCTGTCATTAGGTGCTGTCACTAGATCTTGACTAGTGTTCTGCTTCCGGCGTGGGTGTGGGTCTTTTGGCAGTATTAGCAGAAACTCTTGTGTGTGAAGAGAATATATTATCAGTAAATAGCTGATATCGCTGCTAAAGAGATACCAGAGCTCCAAGAAATCGGAGAGATATCTGTGCTTCAGTTTTTAAAGCATTTTGTTTCCACAAGGGTTGCTCTCATTGACCCCACCCCTTACAGATGTGTTGGATTTCTGATCTCACGTTCTCCTGATAGATGAGCTTCATTTTGAGTGTTGCTATATTAAAAAACAGATACCAGTTGCTGTTAGAGCTAATAATTGGAGAAGACTAAGACAGGACTGATCCTGAACTGGGATCAGCCCTTCTTTTGGTTTCCTGAGTGTAGGTCTCACAACCTGTGAGCTTTCAGCTCCCTCTTGAAGGGATTTGAGCTTCTTGGGTGGAAAGTTTCATTTTCACCTCTTTCCTCCCTCAGACCCCAGCACCATTGAAACGAACGAGGAAATCGAGATTGCCTATCCCATCACCTGCGGGGAGAGCAAAGCCATCCTGCTCTGGAAGAAGTTTGTCTGTCCAGGAATTAATGTCAAGTGTGTAAAGGTAAGGGAGTTTTCACAGTGGATTCCTTCTCTGCTCTCAAGGGCCGGTGCTTCACCTCCACAGGACTTTCTTACTTTTTCTTTTTCATCTGAGCCTTGTCCTGGAGCCGAGTGACTTCGCCTTTGCAGCGTGCTGAATTGTTAGCACTAAAATTGTTTCTAGCATGGGGAGAAGCAGGGGAGGAGTGGGGTAAGGAATGAAGGAACGCCTATCACCCACCTCCTATTTCAGTGCTGCTCTTGAGTACTGTTTAAAGCAGAGTCGCGTTTGGCACTCGACAAGGGACTGGGAGCTGAAGGCAAGCAGGTGATGCGTACTGAGATCTGCCAGAGCTTTTCTTGTCTCTTTCACTTGGTGTCCTGATACTCCAATCCTCTCACTTCCTCGGTGAGCAGGTTGCATTGAGCGGAGAAATCTTGCTGTTGCCTTTTTTCCACTTGCGAGTGTGCTAACGGAACAGCTGATGCGCTGAGGCTGAGTCCCCACATGCTGCTGCGGCGGCGAGAGCGCTCTGTTGCTGACCCTCGATGGGAACTATCTTAGTCACTGGAGCAGGACAGAACAGACGCCCGAGTGAATACCTGTGTCAGCTAGATGTTGCTCAGCTACTTGATGTAACAGGAGTCTCCCATAATGATCGCTGAGATGACTGTACATGTTCACAGAAGGAGCTAATTTGGTTCGTGCTTCGTATGAAAGCCTTCAGGGCTGTTCTTGGCTAGAGCTGTGTGGTTCTAATGCCGATGGCTGGCAGGTCAGCCCTGCAAACATACCCATTCTGGAGTTATGAGCATTGCTGTGCCAAGGGGATCAAAGCTGGTAGGGATTTGAGAAGCAGCTTCTCTTTCTGGGTGGAAGCGGGGACTTAGATGAGCTGTGGACTGGCTGTGTTGGATGTCCCAGTACGGTCTTCCGAAGTGATGTTAGCCTGTTTGCTGAGCCTTTGTTTATCTCGTTGTCAGTTCAATGACCAACTGATTAGCCCGAAGCATTTTGTTCACCTGGCTGGGAAGTCTACCCTAAAAGACTGGAAGAGAGCCATTCGCCTCGGAGGAATCATGCTGAGGTATCTGACTTGCCTCCCACTGTGTCCAGCGTCAGGGCTTCACCACTGCCACTGCAGGATCCTGAGCAGGCGTTTTGTCTGCTTTGCAGTCCCCGGGACATCTCATGGAAGCTCACGTTACCTGGCCAGCAGCCTGCAGAGATCCTGGCCCCGTGGTCTGAGGGGCAGGATTCTGCATCCCGTACATAAGTGGCCTCACCTGGGGGACCTGGTACTTGGTGGGGGTGGAACAGGACTGGAGCCCTGCATGTGAGGCTGGGGGATGGCTTGTATTTGCCGTTTGAAAGCCCTGCAGGAGATGTTTTGTTTGCAGAGTGGCGCTGGGTCTCCCTTTCTCCATCCTTCCCGTGGCCGTAGCATTCCTAGGTGGAATACTCCCTTTTGTCTCCAAGCTGAGATTTGAGCTGAGCCTGGTTCTCTCCCCACTCCCTGCACAGGAAGATGATGGACTCGGGGCAAATCGATTTCTACCAGCACGACAAAGTTTGCACCAACACCTGTCGAAGCACCAAGTTTGATCTCCTGATTAGCAGTGCCAGAGCACCAGTGCCGGGGCAGCAGAGCGTAGTGCAGACTCCTACATCAGCTGACGGTAGGAAACCAGTTAGCAATGCCACGGGAGTTTCTCTCTGACACTCCTCTCCCTCCCTGGGCTAATCAAATCAGGTTGACCCCCACACACGCTTTGCGCCTTCTCCCCAGGTGTTGCAGGGCAGTCCCACCATTGAGGAGACTGCTCTGGTTTCTGGGAAGGAAAATGCTCAGAGAAGCCTCGGCAGCATCTGTCAGGGAGCTCTGCTCTGCAGGAATGGGAGGGCTGGAAAGCAGCCGGTGTTACGCAGTGACTAGAGGCAGCCTTGGGAGCCAGGGGGGGGCCTCACCTTGAAGGGATCCCTGTTCTGGGGTCACCATGTGAGCAAACACCTGAAAGAGCTTGTACGGTGTTTCCTGATGTCCTGTTTGAGGGTCTATTACAAAGGCATGAGATGGGGCGATACTCAGAAATTAATCTAGGCGTGCTGACCTCCTCTGGAGCAGCCTGCTCCACGTCACCTGGACATCCTTGAACGGGGTATGATGGCTGGACATGATCTGATTGTCATTCCAACTGCAAATTCTCAGAGAATCCTGTGCTTCAGAGCAGAAAGTGATCTCTTTGCTGAGGTTAGGGGAGAAGGCTACTCCCAACCGTACCGCATCATTCAGTTGGGCAGGTTACATTTCTCTGAGGCTCTGGGTGGGTGGGATGGCAGAGCTGTCCATAGGAGAATCTCCCGGAGAGCACATGATAAAACCTTACAGTGGCTGCAGATTGGCTTAGTCCTAAATTCGATCCAGAAATTTAGGATTGAGGCAGATGTGTTTTGCTTCTGTAAACCAGCTTGGACCCTGACCCTGTCATTTCCTGAGAGATTAGGGCATCTCTAGGGTGCAGAGCTCCCTTTTGATGATGCAAGGGGAGAAGGGTGGCTGGGCTGAGGTTTACTTGTTCCCTTCTTTATGCTGATCCCTTTCTGCTCCTTTTATGCCAGGACTCCTGTTTTGCTTTATGGAGGGCGTGCGGTTTTCCCTCCAGAAGCCCCAGAGCCTTTCGCAATCACAGTTCCAATGAGAAGCGGCAGTATTTGCTCTTAGCTAATTCGGTTGAAAGAAGCCAGGCACAAACAACCTGACCACAAGAGTGAAAAAGAGCCCAGGAGGGATGAGGGGGGTGGAAAGCAAAGCAGAGATTCAGGGCTGGCACTCCAGGTGCCGCAGAGAGAGCTGATGTTGCCTCTCTGGCAGGGAGCATCACCCAGATCGCGCTGTCGGAGGAGAGCATGGAGGAGGGGATCGAGTGGAACTCGGCTCTGACGGCTGCCGTCACCATGGCCACTGAGGAAGGCATGAAAAAGGACACGGATGAGATCTCGGGTAAGCTCAAGCTGCTCGTTGGGTGTTTTCTCCCCCTCTCCTCACCTGGTACGTACTGGAGAATGAAATCCTGAAAATAAGGAGAGTTTAGGCGATGACGGAACTGTCCCCCAGCCCCTTGGCTGTCCCAGCATTTCCCAGGCGTGCAGGGTTCCTGCCAAGCGGAGCTCCTCACCGCAGCAGGGAGAGGGGGGCTTCAGCCCTGGCCTTGTGGCTGACAGATGATCCCCCAGATCAGCTGCTACTAGTTACAGTGAAGGGCTTTTTTTTTTGTTCATTATATGAATGCAAACGTTTTCCAGCCTGGAGCTAGACCGAAACCATCGGTGAGCAGTGTCTTGTTAGTACCCCGTGTTAGTACCCTGTCAGCTCTCTTGGCCGTGTCTCTCTCTCGCTGCGGTGCCTTGCCTTCCCTCTTAGGATCAGCACGGAAGCTTAGGCAGAATTTCCTCGAATTAAGATTTTTAAGCTCTGCGTCTTGCAAAGATGAACAGAGGTGGTGAAATGTTTTCTTGGAAGTCATGGTGCTGCTTGAAATCATGTTACTGATTTGCTGCTTGGATCTGTTTTGCTTCTTTGGGGTTTTGGGTTTGTTGGGTTTTTTTGTTTGTTTGGGTTTTTTTTGCTTGTCAAATCCACCCCAATGGCCAAATTAGAAGTTGTCTTGCATTCTTACTCGTGCCTGAAAGGTTTAAAGTAGCTTTGTGGGGAAAAATGCCAAATGCTCCTACATGCGGACTTCTTGTTCCCTCTCCTTGTGCCAGAGGACACGCTGATGTTCTGGAAAGGAATAGCTGATGTGGGGCTGATGGAAGAAGTTGTGTGCAACATCCAGAAGGAGATAGAAGAGGTCCTAAGAGGTGTCCAGCAGAGGTTGGGTCAGTCTCCCTTCCAGATGACAGGTAGGTTGTGAGCTCTGTGGAGGGGAAGGATGCTCGAAAGGGCAGCTGCAGGCAAAAAAAAACAAAACCAAAAAACCAAGTGACAAAGCTGTTGGCGCAGGGTGGTGCGCGAGTTACCGGTCCGTCCGTTAGCTGAGCTGTGGGAGCTGAGTCTGGGTGCGGTCTCCGCCTGCCCAACTGTGAAACGCACTCGCTTACACCACTGCGGGGCACAGGGACACAACATGCCACCCCATTCCCTGAGCAAAATGAGCCTGGCAGCTTGCTGAGACCATCGGGTGACTGTCCTCAGCTCCCAGCCCGCGTGAAAACCTGCCCAGGTTCACTTCTTGCACCAGAGTTATTCAAACACTTTCCTCCGTGGCAGTGCAGGCTTAAACGGGTCCTGCCCCCTCACTTCTCGTTCTGTCTTCGCTTGTGCCAGAAAACCTGTTTTTGGGGCTGAACCAGATGAGGGAACTGATCTGGGTTAAAAATAACTCCCCTCCCCTCTTTAGGGTTATTTGTAACTTGGATCAGTTCCCTAATCCAGTTCAGCACATGCCCCTGTGAGCACAGGGTTTGAGAGCACCTCTTGTTGATGCTCTTGCTGGGAGAACGTCTATGGTAGCCACAAACTTCATTTTACCCAGGATATTTTTTTTTATTATTATTTTCTAATTTAGCTTTGGGCTGGCGGATCTTTGTGTCTGGTAGGTGGCAGCTTTTGGAAGCTGTGAGTGATTGAAGTCAGTGGATTATAATAGAAATTTTGCACAGCTTTCAGTGGAGCTGGCTTGTTAATGACACTGTCAGCAGCATGGGGTGATGATTTGTAGGTGGAGAGCTCGTTTGTATCTCTCTGATTGCAAATTATGCTTTCATTTGAGCAGTTTTGAGCTGCTTGGGTGACACATCTCTGTTTCATTTTCTTTATCACGTGAATGGGATTGTTTAGTCCTTGGATGTCAGAAGGATGCGGGAGCTGGGTCTGCCCTTGTCAGCCAGCCCTTGTGAAAGAACAGAGAGTTTTACAAGAAGCAGCGGAAAATCATTGGTGTTATATGAGCGTCTTGACTGAGTCCCACCTGTGGGACTAGGCATTCGTCCCCATGCACTTTCCTTGCAGATGCTGCCGTCTTGAACAACGTTGCCCACACATTTGGCCTGATGGACACAGTCAAGAAGGTTCTGGACAACAGGAAAAACCAGACAGAGCAAGGAGAGGAACAGTTTCTTTACACGCTGGCAGGTACAGTCAGCGCCTAGTAAGGCTTCTCATCCTGCTGCTGCACTTGGGAACTGGTGTGACTTTCCTTTGACATAACCCAAATAAGGTTTATTGGGGGTTATTGTTCAATGCACTCTGCCCCGAAACGCATGCATCCCAATCCCTTTCCATCCTAAGGCTTGCGTGGAATTTCCCCTCTCCCTTGCCTCGCAGTGAGCGGTTGCTCGGGGCATTCGACAGCCCAAAGTCTGTGCCCTTTGCTGCAGTCGGGGTGCTGGGGGTGGGAGTCCGATTCCATCGGCATTGGGAAATAGGTGCTGCGAGCTAAGGGCTGTGCGGCAGTCGTCTGACCTGCAGGCAGCGCCGTGCCGTGCCCGAGCTAATAAGCTTCTCTGTGTACGGGCTGCTGAGTTGTCTGCTTGTCTTGGCATGGAGCTATCAGGTGTCTTGCATGGCTTCCCCTCAAGCTGAAGCCAATAACCTGACCCGGATTCCCCAGAGCCGCCTGCTGGATGCGTCTCCCTCCTCGCTGTGTCCTGTAGGACCTGTTCTTATCTGGGATGTCCTAGTCCCCTACTGCCCTGGATAAATGAGATTACTGTGCTACTTCTGACTTCCAGTGTTCACGCAGACAAGGGTGGAGGGAGATGTTTCGTTGGCCCCAGTACAGGTGCTCGGCTCCTGGGGAGGGGACCCAGCCAAGCTCGGGAAGCAGTTCCTGTTGTCTGGAGGGGCTTGTCCACTCTCCCTTCTAGGCGGGTCTAGCTTGGGGAGCAGAAACTACCATCTTCTCAGCAGCAGGAGTCGCCAACTGGTATAGAACGTTGCCCGTTCCTTCTCCAGGCGCTGAGAGACAGCCAAAGCAGGCTGAGCGGGTGGAGAATGTTGTCCTTTGTGGGTGGCGGGAGAATCTGGCCTTTTCTCTTCAGTGCAGTTTGGTCTTGAGTGAAACGCTGAGATCGTGCTCAACTGGGTGGTTAGGAGACCTCCTGTCGCAAACATGGGGTGTAGTGGTTGTTTGTGGAGCCCGCGAGTCCCCAGCAGCTCCCGCAGCGTGCTGGCCCAAGCCCGACGTGTTGCTTAGCCGTTCTCTTTGCAGACCTGGAACGGCAGCTGGAAGAGCAGAAGAAACTTGCCAAGGACCAGAAGGCGAAGTCCCAAACCATCCAGAACGTGGTGCTGATGCCCGTCAGCGCTCCCAAGCCCCCCAAGAGACCCCGCCTGCAGCGCCCAGCCTCCGCCACCGTCCTCAGCCCCTCCACCCCTATCCAACAGCCTCAGTTCACGGTCATCTCTCCCATCGCTATTGCGCCCGTCGGACAACAGTTCTCCGTGGGCAACATCCCGGTGGCAACTATTAGCCAAGGCTCCAGCCCGGTGACTGTTCACACCTTGCCGACTGGCTCCCAGCTCTTCCGATACGCCACCGTGGTGTCCTCCTCCAAGACCAGCTCTTCCGACACGGTCACCCTCCATCCGTCCTCCAGCCTGGCGCTCCTGAGCTCGGCGGCCATGCAGGACAGCGGGGCCCTGGCGAACGTGGCGACTGTGGTCAACCCCGTGGAACTGGTGGCCATGGAGTCCGGCCTCACTTCCACCATCCAAGCCGTGGAGGGCACCTCGGATGACGGGCAGACCATCATAGAGATCGACCCGGCGCCGGATCCCGAAGCAGATACGGAGGAGTCGGAGGGCAAAGCTGTGATCCTGGAGACAGAGCTGAGGACTGAGGAGAAAGTGGTGGGAGATGTGGAGGATCATCAGCACCAGGTCCATAACGTGGAGATTGTGGTCTTGGAGGACTAGTGGGGAAGGCAAGCGTCGGTTTGGGGAAGAGTTGGGAAATTGTTTTATTTTGGACTTTTTTTTGTTAAGCATCTTTTCCAGCCGCCCCATTTGTTTCCATGGATATTTTCATTGTACTGTATATAATATATATATAATTTTTTTTTTTTTTAAAAAAAAAAAAAACAAAATAGCTGGAGAAACATGTGAGACCTGGAAAAGGCTCCGTCTCCGTGGAGCACTGAACAATACTGCCTGTTTTCAGGGTCAAGGAGAGACTGGATCTCTGCTGGACAGCCCAGCTGGGAGGAACTGGACGAGGGCTCCCGGTGCCGAGCGCGCCGTGGCCCAACCACGCACATGGTGCTTCTGCTCCGGGCTGCCCTGGCCCCGAGGGTTTTATTTCAGAGAGACGATAACCAGTGGCTGGAGTGTTGATGTGACTGTGGGAAGGGGTGACGGCTTTGGGGTGGAACAGGTACCTCATTTGTATTTTTATTTTTCCCCAGGGAAGGGAATTCTGTCGGACTCTTCACTGTCACCTCAGCTGGGATTTTTTTAATTATTATTCTTGCTTTGGGGAAGAGGACAGTAACTCTGCCTTTACTGTCCATATTCTCCTCCTCCATACAATTTGGTTTTATATCTATATTTTTTTTGTATTTGTTTGCTTTCCCTTCCCTTGTCTAGATTTCCCAGCTGCAAAGTCCCTGGGACCTACTCTCGCCTGTCTCGGGAGTCCCTGTATCCCAATCCCACCTCTTTCCCTTCGCACTTTTCCCCCATCCCTTTCCCCGCCTGGCCAGGCTCGGTGCTGCAAACGCCGCTTGGAGACTCCAAAATCACTTCAACCTTTTGCATAAAGGCGAAGAGAAAAAAAAAAAAAAAAAAAAAATATATATAGCAACTCGAGCTTAAAACCACAACCTCCCCCTTCGCTGCTCAGCGCCGCAGGGACCTTTCGGGGTGTACAAAGCATGTTGTGCTCTTGCTTTCCGGGAGAGCTGGACTCCGGATCGGGGCAGCTTCTGTTTACACAGTGTGCTGGGGCTGCTCCCCGCTTGTCGCTACTTGTTTAGTGGTTTTATTTTTGTATTATTATTTTTTTTTTTTTTCTTCTTTCTTCCTATAATCTCTTGGCAGGTTTGGAACCGGCACATTGGCTGAAATAATGCGCGCTCCCCTCTTTCCCTCTCTTTATTTTTATTTTATTTTTTTTATTTTTTACATTGGGTCGGGGGTCCCTTTGGGCTCCGCCGCGGTGGGAAGATGGAAAGGGGGGGGAAGCGCCGGGTGCTGCAGAGGTTTTGGGGGGGTGGGGGGTGCCGGGGGGGGGGGGGGGGGGAGCTGCTTGGCTGGAAATATTAAGCAAAACAAACAGCAAAGGAAACACACCTGGGGAGGGCGGGGGGGGGGGGGAAGGAAGAGGTGTTTGGCTATTTTTTTGCATTAAAAGGAAAAAAAATCCAACTACACTTGGATGGTTTATTCGTGGTGGCGGCTCCGTCACTGCGGGGCGGGCAGGGATCCCTCTGCCCCCTCCACGAGGGGCGGCGGTGGCTGTTGGGACCCCCTGCCTTGGCAGGGAAGCCAGATCCCATGGATTTGGGATCGGGGATCCACCTCCCTCCATCCCCTTCTGGCTCACCCCGTGCTGGGGAGGGACGGCATCCTTTTAGGGAACGCTCCCCCCAAATCCAGACTCACACCACATCCTTCTGCCTGCCCGAGCTCTGCCCCTCTCTTGGCCGGGACAGGGGTGCCCCTTGCCCGGGGGTCCTGGGGGGCTGCCGTGGCCCCTGGGGTGCTGGGCTGGGGGCCATGCCCTGAGCATGGGGACACCAGAGGGACCGGGACAGGCTGGAGAGGTGGGTCCGTGCGACCCTCGTGAGGTTCAACCAGGCCAAGGGCAGGGTCCTGCCCGGGGGTCGGGGCGACCCCCAGCACCAGCACAGGCTGGGCGAGGGGTGGATGGATGGGGAGCAGCCCCGGGGAGAAGGACCTGGGGGTGTTGGTGGGAGAGACGCTCAACACAAGCCGGCAATGTGCGCTCGCAGCCCAGAAAGCCACCGGCATCCCGGGCTGCATCCCCAGCAGTGCGTCCAGCAGGGCGAGGGGGGGGGATTGTGCCCCTCTGCTCTGGGGAGACCCCAACTGGAGTACTGCATACAGCTTGGGGGTCACCAACAGCAGAAGGACACGGAGCTGTTGGAGCGGGGCCAGAGGAGGCCCCGGAGATGCCGGGAGGGCTGGAGCCCCTCTGCTGGGAGGAGAGGCTGGGAGAGGTGGGGGGGTTCAGCCTGGAGAGGAGAAGGCTCCGGGGAGACCTTATTGTGGCCTTCCAGTGCCTAAAGGGGCTCCAGCAGAGCTGGGGAGGGACTTGTTACAAGGGCATGGAGTGATGTGACGAGGGGGAATGGCTTCAAACTGGAAGAGGGGAGATTTAGATGAAATATGAGGAAGAAATGTTTCCCCTGGCGCAAGGTGCCCCTTGAACACCCCATCCCTGGAGGTGTTCAAGGCCCGGTTGGACGGGGCTTGGAGCAACCTGGGCTGAGGGGAGGTGTCCCTGCCCAGGGCAGGGGGTGGCACTGCATGAACTCTAAGGTCCCTTCCAACCCAAATCATTCTGTCATTCTGTGACACCTAAATCACCGGGGTGCGACAGGGCACACCAGGGGGTGGGACGCTGCAGCCAGGCTCCGCCGTTTGCCATTTTCCCCTGGGAAAGCCCCACTGGGCACTGGGGGCGCCTGTCCCTTTAAGAGCACCACGACTCCCCCGCCTGCCCTCCCTCCCCCGGCCGACAGGGGGCGCTAATCCTGCCGGTCCTCCGCCGGCCCGGCATGCACCGCGCCTCACCCCCCACCCCCCCACCCCACCCCCCCCCGCCATTGTGCTTGGGAGCGCGGGGCGCGCGCGCGGTGCCGCGTGACGCCCGGGGAAGCGCGTGTGGGCGCTGAGGCGGCGGCGGGGCCGGGGCCATAGACGCGGGGCCGGAAGGAGAGGCGAGGGGGGTGGCTAGAGCGTCGCCCCAGCCAGGCAGCCGCCGCGGGCCAGTCCGAGTCCGCCAGGCAGCCGCGCCGCGCCCGCGCCCGGACAAAAGCCGCCGCCGCCGCCCCGCCCCGCCCCGCCCGCAGCCCCGCCGCGGAGCCATGTCGGCCAGCAGCCTCCTGGAGCAGGTAGGAACCCCCTCCGCCAACGCCCGGCCTTCCCCTTCGCCGCGTACGGGGCCAGGCCCGCTAGGCGAGGCCGCGGCTCGGGGCCTAGCGGCAGGGGAGCGGCGGCCGCGGCCTTCCCCCTCCACAGGGCCGCGCCTCCATTGTGCTGCGGCGCGGCCGGGCCTCGCCGGGCTCCCGCTTCTCTCCCTTCTCCCCCTTCTCCCTGACTGACCGCACTCCTTCTCTCTTTCCATGCCGCGCCAGAGACCCAAGGGCCAAGGCAACAAAGGTGAGAGCCCGGGGGCGGCGGGGAGGGCCGGGAAATGGGGGATCCCGCCGGGAAGTTGCGGCCGCGGGGAGCGTGCCCGCGGGGGAGGGATGAGGAGGATGGCCGCCGAAACGCGCCGGGCACGGCCTCGGGTCCCTGTGGCTTCACGCAGCGGAGCGGGGTGGAGAAAAAAAAACAACAACAACAAAAAAAAAAAAACCAACCCAAAGCGTGAGCTGTGGGGTCCATCGTGGCCGCTGGGGCTGGGGAAAGTTTGCTGTTAAAGAGCGTTGGCGCGGTGGTGAAGTGGCTTTCTGCTCTCTGTTGGGCTAAGCGTGGTATATTCTAAGCTAGAGAGCAATAGTTTTATTATACGGTGTGTCTTTAAAGTTGGTAAACGTTCGAGTTTATCAGCAGAGTTCCTTCTAACGCTCGAAATCTTTTCCTCAGTGCAAAACGGATCTGTGCATCAGAAGGATGGGTTAAATGATGATGACTTTGAGCCCTACTTGAGTCCCCAGGCCCGACCGGTGAGTAAGAGTAGCTGCTAAGGGGCATGAGGGGCCAAAAGTGCTGGGGGGCTTCCTGCTGCTCTCTGGTGAAGGCAGATTTGGCATCCCCATCTCCACCGATTGCATTTTGATGTTTGCCAGCTTTTACTGTAATATGCCATTTTATACCTGCATTCATCCAGGCAGAAAACACTGAATACCATGAGATTGTGGTAGGTGAAGTATAAAGGCTTTAGCAACTTTTTGAGGGTGTAAGGACTTCCTACAGTTGATGTTCAGCTTTTTTCAACATAACTGCCTTGAAGTTACCATTTCTGCTCTTTCAGTTTTACTGTTATGACCTTGTTTCCTTGCTGGTTTCTGGTTCTTTACACCACATGAGGAGATACACTACGTTGCGTTGTGAAATTGCTTCACACGATGCAGTTACGCTCCGAGGGCTTTGGAAGGATACTATCAATGTTCTTATCTCTCAGCCAAGTAAACTGAAAATGCGTGTCATGGGGTTTTCTGTTTTTTCACCAAAAAAAAACCCCACAGAACATACATGTGATAAAGGCTGTTAAGACTTTTTGAGAACTTTAGTTAGAGGGCACGCTGGAAAGCTTGTGATCAGCTCCTGAAAGTTAGACTTCCAGTTGCTTTTTCCTCTTAACTTTCTATTTGAGATTAGCTCCACTGTTAACTGTTTTTTGTTTGTTTTTCTTAATGAGTGGTAGGAGAGTGACACATAACAGATGGGGTTCAGCTGATTAGATGTTACAAGTAAGCATTATAGATAAACATCTGTAGTGGCACTGGAGCAGTTAGTTCATTTTCTTGGCTTCTCTTTCCCCTCCAGCCATGGTTAGTAAAAATAAGCTGTTCTGGTTTTTCTGGAGGTTTTTTTTCATCATTTTTACTAGTCAGTATATTTTTTTTTTTTTTCAGATAAGTGATGCATGTTTTACTGGAACGTAAGAGCAGGTTTCTGTCTCAGTTAAATTTTCAACACGTATTTTCCTAGTCTGTGCTAAAGATATGAGGCTAAATATTCTTTGAGGTCCCATCAGCTGTTCATCATCTTAAGAATTCAGCCTGTCCATTAGGATAATTTACTACATTCAGCTCCCTAAAAAGTTACAAGACTAATTTTGCCCTGCATAGGGCAAGAGAGTGTGATTACTTTCTCAAGTCTTGAATAAAACTAGCTATTTTCCTAGTAGCTGTCATTTAATGGTGGAGTTTTTTCCTGTCCCAGAAGTTAACATTGCAAATTTCCAGCTTCCTTCTGTGTGTGGACATATTTCCTGCAAAGTTTAGTTTTATTTAAATCTCCTAAAGAGAGTGAAGGTTACTAAAATGCTAGAAGCAACATGATATTTTACCCTATTTTGCATGTTTGGTGAAGAACTTCTGAATATTTAGTTTCTTTTTGCGTGTGTCACACTGGTAAAAATACATTTTAAAAATAGGGAAGTGATTGGAGCGCGCCTCAGGAGGGGGAGAGCTGTCGCTCTAGAAATTCAGCAGGAGTGAGGTAAAACCACCACGTTAACTTTGGATGAAACTTTAGGGTAACTTATTTCAGTTTCTCACCATGCTGTGTAGCTTGTCAGCTCTCATCCCTGTTTTGACGCTCGATATGATAGAAAACAAAAGCCTAGGGTTCAGCCTGGAGGGAGCCATGGTTCTGCTGTGCCACCCAGCCAGGCTCAAAATCCAAAGGCAT
Organism: Vanellus vanellus; assembly: GCF_965231255.1. Classification (NCBI taxonomy): domain Eukaryota; kingdom Metazoa; phylum Chordata; class Aves; order Charadriiformes; family Charadriidae; genus Vanellus; species Vanellus vanellus. The sequence continues at coordinate 17,261 of NW_028128395.1, forward strand.
CAATGCGTGCAGAACTTCTCTGAAGATGGGAAAGGGAGTTACAGGTACGGCTCTGAAAAATCAATCAAACGCAGCCCACTGCCACAGAGTAATGCAAGGGGGTTCTGAAATTGCTTTCTGAGCTCCCTACACAAGTGTGAGGTAAGCAAGTTGTAAAGTTTCATGACTCTTCATTCAGGAGCTGCTACTTCGGGTGCGACTGTTACTAGTTTGTCAGCCTAGGGAATGAACTTACTGTGTATTTTAAAGCTCAGATACACAGTAAGTGGTTCTTCAACAGTCGAAAGTACTAAAGCTCAATGGCAACACTAAGTAAGCTTAAACCCTGGTTCTAGTCTGAGATGAAGAGGAATAGTGAATTTGAGGAAATAACTGTACAAAAGGTCTTAGTCATTGGAGAGAACTAAAAGCCGGTGAAGTTTTATTTGCATACTAATCAGTAACTGTGTCAGTTGTGCGAGTGCAGGGTAGCAGAGCGAGGTGGCGTGTTTGATAGCCAAGCGTAGCGCTAGATGCTAGACGTTCAGGTAGTGAACAGCAGTGAGCCTGTCTTAAATCTGCTTTGAGCTGGTACTGCTCAACTGCTGTTTAACTCCTGTGCTCCCGCCTTACTACGTGAGTGTAGCTGGTGAGTACTCTACAGGTAATAGCTTAATACAGACTACATTAAAATATCTCATGAAGTTAAACGTATAATGGCATGTAAGAAATATTTTGAGGTGACAAGAGGACAGGTTTTCATCTGACGGCGATGTTCTTTGAGGGAGAAGCCTGCAGAGAGGAAACAGCTACTCTGCCTGCTGGGCTCAGGTTTTAGGTATGGGCCAGCATGTTTATGTTCCATTAAAGCTGATTGAGAGCATATTGTTACTCTTGTAATTGAGGGGATTATCTTTTGAAGAGACTTTGCTGGTTCGAAATAATCATATTTTTTTTTTTAAGTTCCTTCATTTGTCTTACAAATTAATCTGTGTCAATATTCGTGCTTTTGGGCAAGTTGAGCCCTAAAGACTGTTTGGTTTGGGTTTAGCAGGAGTGAGTTCCTCACTTAAGAAAACTGTCCTGGATAAGAGTTAGTTTTGTCATTTATTTGCTTTTGGGAAAAGGAAAGGCTGGAGAGAGTGTCTCTGAGTTTTCTTTCACTCATTCACACCACGAAGTGTCACAGAAAGCTTTTTAATGTTTTATACAACGAAACAAACCTTGTCTCTCAACACGTTATGTTAAATAATTCCTATTAATTCTTGTGAAGTTGGGGCTAACCTAGTTAGCCCCAAACCTGTTGCTTTCCTTTAACTCAGTGGAAGGTGGAGAGACAAACTGGCTTTTTCTGGAGGGTGCCAGAGCCATCTTGAGAGCCTCCATAGATTTCAGTATGGCATGAAGTCCTTTGGGAGCTGCACTTGGCATGGGAAAACGTGATTCAACGAAAAAATGGAGTAGAGCCTGCTGCAAGCCAAGCTTTTAAATGGGAACCGAATCTGACTTTCGTCTCATCTGCATTGGGTTGGCATGTAAGCGGCTGTATAGCACAAGGCTGTCTGTGCACAGGTTCAAATTACGGGATGATAATGTCCATTAGTGTGGCTTTAACCACTCCCCGGAGGGGCCATTGGTTTGAATGCAAAATGACAGATGTTTTTCATGTAAGCAAATCTTGGTGCTGTCTTAGAGTTCCCTAATTGTAAAATTAGGCCTTTGTATTCGTAACCTAAAGGCTACTTGGATTTTAAAAGGGAGTCACGGGCATGGAGCAGCTTTTTTTCCTCTCCAGAGCTGAAGCCTGCTTTTTTGGGCTGCTGCTGTCACCATGCTGTAAAAGGCTGCTATTGAAACCTATCGATTACTCCCTGTTTTCAGGTATTTTTTACTGTGTGCCCACAGCACTGGAGCGTTTTGTGTTTTGAGGATGAGGCTTTAAATCCCTGTTTGTTTGCAGGTTTTTGGAATGTTTTGAGCTCTCAAACTTTAAATTGTAGTGATAAAGCTGTTTTTATGGGTAATAAGTTTAAGGAAGGAACTTATGCAAAAGGCAGTCATTTTTGGCAGTGTACTTCCACTGGACCTTTTTTCTCCATATTCCACTTCTCTCTGGATCCTTTCCCCAAACCTCCCCTCAAACGGCAAAATAAAGGCAGATATGTACGTTACCCAGGCAAGAAAAGCACTCTTTGCTAGTAGCTACAAAAAAGTAGAAGATAATATTTGGATGGTAGGTAAGGTACTGTGCTCATAGCCTGAGCAGGAGCTCTGGGGCAGTCTGGTGTCCAGTCCCACATTGTGCATCAGGAGCACAATGCGATCCCGTCTGAGCCTGGGAAGCTTGCTAAGCCTTTGTGTTTAATCTTTCTGGCAATGAAACAGTTTTTAGAGCACTCCTAACAAAGGAGGTGTTCAAGGCCGGGCCTGTTTATCTGCCCAGCCCTAAGGTAGGGAAGGGTGGGGCACGGGAAGTCGAAGATGGCTTTTTTTCCTGGTCCCTTGAAATTTGTTCAGCTCATTCTAACAATTCAGTGCTTATTTTTTGGTTTGCCTTTTTTTTTTTTTCCCCAGAATAATGCATACACTGCAATGTCCGATTCCTACTTACCAAACTACTACAGTCCCTCCATTGGATTCTCCTACTCCTTAGGTGAAGCTGCCTGGTCTACGGGGGGCGACCCACCCATGCCCTACCTAACCTCTTACGGACAGCTGAGCAACGGGGAGCCTCACTTTCTCCCAGACGCCATGTTCGGGCAGCCAGGGGCCCTTGGCAGCACTCCATTTCTCGGGCAGCACGGCTTTAACTTCTTTCCAAGTGGGATTGACTTTTCGGCTTGGGGGAATAACAGTTCTCAGGGACAATCCACTCAAAGCTCTGGCTATAGCAGCAATTACGCCTATGCCCCTAGCTCGCTGGGTGGAGCGATGATTGATGGGCAGTCTGCCTTTGCTAACGAGACTCTGAACAAGGCTCCTGGCATGAACACCATTGACCAAGGGATGGCAGCTCTGAAGCTGGGCAGCACAGATGTTGCAAGCAACGTCCCGAAAGTCGTTGGTTCGGCTGTCGGTAGCGGATCCATTACCAGTAATATTGTGGCATCTAACAGTTTGCCTCCGGCTACTATTGCTCCTCCAAAGCCGACCTCCTGGGCTGACATCGCTAGCAAACCGGCTAAGCAGCAGCCCAAGCTGAAGACCAAGAATGGCATTGCAGGTTCAAGTCTTCCACCGCCTCCGATAAAACACAACATGGATATTGGAACTTGGGATAACAAAGGGCCGGTGGCAAAAGCCCCGTCGCAGGCCTTAGTTCAGAATATTGGTCAGCAGCCAGCCCAGGTGTCCCCCCAGCCCGTGGGTCAGCAGATCAATAACAGCCCACCGGTGGCACAGGCTTCAAGCGGGCAGCAGCCCCAGCCGCTGCCCCCGCCGCCGCCGCAGCCGGCCCAGCTGCCTGTGCCGCAGCAGGCAGCTCAGCCCACCCGCTGGGTCGCCCCTCGTAATCGTGGCAACGGGTTTGGTCAAAACGGAGTGGACGGTAACGGAGTGGGACAGTCTCAGGCCAGTTCTGGTTCTGCTCCTTCGGAGCCGCACCCGGTCTTGGAGAAGTTGAGATCCATCAATAACTACAACCCCAAGGATTTTGACTGGAACCCAAAACACGGCCGGGTTTTCATCATTAAGAGTTACTCTGAGGACGATATCCACCGTTCCATTAAATATAACATCTGGTGCAGTACAGAGCACGGCAACAAGAGACTGGATGCCGCCTATCGCTCCATGAACGGGAAAGGCCCCGTTTACTTACTGTTCAGTGTCAACGGTAGTGGTCACTTCTGCGGAGTAGCAGAAATGAAATCTGCTGTGGACTATAACACATGTGCGGGTGTGTGGTCCCAGGACAAGTGGAAGGGACGTTTTGATGTCAGGTGGATTTTTGTGAAGGACGTTCCCAACAGCCAGCTGCGGCACATTCGCCTAGAGAACAACGAGAATAAACCAGTGACCAACTCCAGGGACACTCAGGAGGTGCCTCTGGAAAAGGCTAAGCAGGTGTTGAAAATCATTGCCACCTACAAGCACACCACCTCCATCTTTGATGACTTCTCACACTATGAGAAACGCCAAGAGGAGGAGGAAAATGTTAAAAAGGTAACTTGTTTGTTTGTCTCGGCGAAGTCCTGTGGGGCAGGAGATGGAGGAGGGCTGCCTCGCGTTGGAGTAAATCTGGGGCCAGAAGGCGTGGGCTTGTCAGCAAGGTTGGTGGGCATCAGTCTGCCTTTTGGCTAGCTGCATGCTCGCATGTGGAACCTGCTACCAAAACGGCAGCCCCTGTTTGGGGTGGAAATGGGTGCCAGCACCCCGGCAGAGCTTAAAGGTGTGAGGAGGCTTGCCCAGCCCCTGCCTGCAATCGACTGCCCTTCGCTTGCTCTAAATCTGAGCCTTTCCCAAGCGCTGTATTCTACACGAAATCTGTTTCTGTGCTATTGTCAGCTCGTGGATCGGGACAGTTTAAAAGTAGGGAGAGATCAGTGGGGGGTTTGGGGAGTTGTTAGAAAACAGAGCTGGGTCTTTGAACAGCCGCCTAATCCACCCCCTACCCAAAGTGGGGTCAGCGTGACAGATGTTTCCCACCGCTTGTAAAACCTTCAGGAACGGCAGTTCCTGTTCCTCCCCAGGCAATCTATTCCTACGCTTAATTATCCTTCCTGTTAGAAGGCTTTGTCTAATGCCCAACCTAAATCTCCCTTGCTGCAATTTCAGTCTGTGACTGCTTGTCCTCTCTCTGGTGGACGCGGAGCGGGTCGTTATGTTCCTCTTGGCAGCGAGCTCGGCTGTATTTGAAGCTGGTGGGCTGCCGCCTGCGTGGGCACTGCCCAGCAGCATGGCACGTGAGCCGTGCTTGAAGCTTGCTGTCATCGACTCATTAAGGGGAGGATTGCTAATTGAAAATTCTGCCCAAAATTCAGTGCCCGGTGGGCCTTGTATCTTACTGGGGTACAGCTGCATTAAAGCCACCTGTGGCCAACCTTCCTCACAGTAGGGGTCTTGCCTGTATTTGATCAAAACGGTGATTACGAATTAGCTTTAGCACAGTTTGCCAAGTTTTCTGATGATCTCTTTAGTTTCAGCGATGGGGAATTTCCCACCCAACAGTTGAAGAACTGAATCAGGAGCTGCAACTCACCGTGACAGTAAATGCAGCTTTTAATTTTTTTTTTTTAATATATTTTACTTGGAGCATTGTCTGTATAAATAGCATCACCCATCCAGAAAGGTGGTCACGTTTTGCAACTGATACCCTGGCACTTCAAGTGCTGGAAGAAAATCTGCAAGGGAGGAATACATTGCAAGGTGTGGAGGTGTAAACTTGATTTGTATGAGAACCTGAATATTTTGCTTGACTTCACGTCCTAAAATTGTTCTGCCTGGTATCCAGCCTGTAATGAAGTGGTGATTTTTCTTTTACTAACTGAGGCTTTGAATGCAATTGGAAATCTAGTCTGTGCGGGACATTTTGGGAAGCGGGACTTCTCGTACGCTCCAGATGTGACTTTAGGGAACAACAGTTTGCTGTGCAAGAGGGGCAGACCATGGCACAGTGGGAGGATGCAAGGAGAGGGGGGGAATGTTGCTGGAGGGCAGGTGGGGGTTGGATGGATGAGGAGAGTTAATAGTGGGTAAATGTAAGCAGGTAGCAAGCAGAAGGAAGAGCAACGGAGCGGGGAAGGCTGGGGGAAAAGTGGACAGACGGATGGTCTCGTCTGCTGTGTTTGCGAATTGTTTGTAATGCCTGAAAATCGATAAGGTATTAAAAATGTGGCTTAGCAATTTTCTTAAAACTGTAAACCATCTTCACTCATCTCTCCAATTGTATTTTGAAATCTCCTCCTCTGCTTTCTGCAATTTCTTTGAGATGCGCTGACGCACGAGGGCAGGGAGCAGGAACAGCAGCTGATGGGCGTTCAGTGCGCCAGCGCCTCCTCTCGAAATGATGCTCGAGTTGGTTCAGCGTGGCGCTCCGGTGCAGAAGTGGTCGATTAGGAAAACATTTATTCTTTGAAAGGGAACTTAGTCATGTGTCCCTGGAATTCATCGGCAAGGATAGAGCCTTGTAGATACACAATTGGTGTTTGCTTTTTACCATTGACTCACGCTTTGTTGCACGCTCAGGGCCCCTGCCCTGCGACATCCGGCACAGAGGAAGTGACTTGGTCTTTTTCAGCAGCAGCTTGACCTCCTCGATTGCTCGCTGACGCAGCCTTGAGGATGGTTGGGGTTTCTGTAACTGCTCTTTCATGGTTTCATTGAGAAGCAGTCGGTTTTGCTCAAGGAGGGTTGTTTTTTTTTTTTTTTTTCCCTGGACAATGCTGATGGTTACCCTGGGACTGTAGGTGGCAAAAATGCCCAAGCTGTGCTATGTCTGCCTTGAAGCATCTCAGGTAATCGCCTGGAGGAAAAAAAAATAAATCAGAAACCAGAGTTGAGGCACTGGAAAGTTAAAAAGCTGCTCTGGCAGCAGCCGGTGGGGCAGCTCCCTGCCTGTGGTCTGTCAAGCTGCTTTTGTGTTGGGGAAATCCCACTGCTACCAGCTCTTTGTCTCTGCCACCAGTCTTTGGATGGCGGCGATATGTTAATGTTCTGCATTCCTGTTCCTTGAAGCTTAAATGTCTCAAGGTTTGGCTTGTTTTGAACTTCGAGCAAGCTGCGATTGTTTCACTTGGCTTCAACTCGCCTAAACCTTTGTCTGATTTGCAGTTTGATTGCTGCTTGCTACCCGAGCAGATGGATGACCTCTTGTGAAAGTCTGGGAACTCTTGGATATTCCTTTATACTTCTCACTGTTAGAGTCACTTCTTCAGAATTCCCTAAAATAGTTGCCAGAAATCATATGAAAAATGCTTTGCTTTTTGTTCATGCTGATCTCGTTGGCCGGTGAAGGGGGGAAATGGTTCAGCGTTGAAAACACTGAAATCGTGCTCTTGCTTGCCTTTTTCTGCTGCCTGTGCCTGTCTTGACCTCAGAGACTAAGCTCCATGTCCTTTGAGTGTCTTGCTTTGCTCTACTAATCTAGTTTTTTAAAAGGTTTGTATGTTCTCCTGACCCAAAATGATGACGCTGACTCCCAGTACAACCCTACCTGGAGCAGTTTAGGACTTCTTGAAACCCTTAATAGCTGCTTTTGTGGTAGAGCATTCACCAGCTTCCCTGTAAGGACTGTTTTACCTTTGTTTTTTTTTGTTTGTTTGTTTTTTTTTTTAAAAAATCCTTAGCCTGTAGTAATACACTGGTATTGCTAGGAATGTTGCAGTGACCTCAGTGTAAAGATCTTAGTGATCAGCTTGCACGTGAAAGGTTAACAGCTTCTGTTTTCTGGAAAAGCAATGAATATCAACTCTTAAGGGGAGTTTATTTTGGTTCTTTCTCCCATTGCCTTGCCCAAGGTTGGGGTACTTGGCTATTTGCGGGTCCCAGGGATTTTAGGAAGGATATCCCATGAAAACCAGTCCTTTCCTGTCCCTTCTGGAGCCAAAGTGTTCAGTTGTCAGGTTTGCAGTAGATAAGAGACACACTGTGTTGGGACTTTGGTGGGTGTTGAGTCAGGATGAGCTGTGCAGGATGGGGTGGGTTTTTGTGGGTTTTTTTCATGCTGAGGTATACCAGACACGAAACGGAAAGGTGTGATTCGCCAGATTGGAGCTATTATTTCCGGAAACATGCTCCTTTATGTCTCAGCTGACACCATCTGCTGGTTAAAGGAGTATTAATAGTTGCGAGTGTCACTGCCCCCTTTAGAAAATATGATTTAAGGGAAAACTAAGTGGCGTTACATGAGCCTATTTGAAACTGGCAGACTATTTCACAGTCACTCTAAGAAAGTCATGCTTTCTGATATATTTTGCAGAGCTATTTTTTTTTTTTTTTTTTTCTCCCTAAGTGGTAATTGTGGTGGGGAGGACAGAGCATGCTTCCTATAGGGTGGGCTTGCACTTCTTTCTCCCACGGTTTGTCATCCTGGCTAGTGCTGCATTTGCTTTGGCTTTACCATATCCCACAGGTCAGTGTTTCTGACTACAAGATTCGGTTCCTGGATACTGCATATCCGGGCAAAGCCAGCTGTTTCCCGGGACAGCAGGGGAATGCTGCTTGCACTCGCACGGTTCCTTTCACCCCGTCATCCCAAGGCTATTTGCTTTTTCTGCTCCAAATCCTGGCCATAGTGAAGTTCATTGATTGATACACCAGGACAGAATTTCCTTGCTGCAAATACCCTCTGCTGTTCGGCAATGCACGCGGTTTATTTCCAGGTCTTTTAAATCCTGTAGGTCTGCGTCCATGCTTGTACGTTTGCCCACTAAGCGAGGAAACAGAAACCGTACTGCTTTTTCTAGTAGTTTGGTGCTGGCTGTTTGACATAAGGAGTGCTTTGTGCTTATGGTGTTTTTAAGTCAGCACTGCAAAGCCCTTAACAGCATTCTCATGTATTTTTGGTTGTGTTCTGGCTTCGTTTAAAGGCAGAAGAAGACTGGAGGGGAAGGCTTAGATCTGACTGGTGCTCTAATCCCTGTTTTCTGCTGTAAGACGGTGGAGTTTGTTTCCCCATCCCCAAAGCGGGAGCAGCTGGGAGCCATTTCACTGCAACTAAAGTGGAAGTTGAGTGGCGGAAGAGCAAGCCTGTGGCGCTTGCCTCATAGCCCTGCCGCTCACTGTTAATATCTTGTTACCAGTCTTGAAAATAATATTAACATAACATATTAAAATATTATAGAATAATAAAACGCTATAAAACACAATGCTCAGAGTTGACTGGTTGGTTGAAGGAGCTGTCGAGAGGCGCTGTTTAAAATTGTTTCTGGAGGAGTGGTGATGATCACTTGGTGTGAGCGAAGCTTCTCACTGTCTCCCATACAGGTTGTCTTTGCCTCAGCTGGGTGGTTTCAGCTCCGAGGCAGAATACCCTGAACCTGATTGTTCTTATAAATATGTTAATTGCATTCATTGTGAGCGTACTAATGACTTCAAATGAATGTTAAAAAAAAAAAAAAAAATCAAAACCTGCTCTTCCTCCTTCTGCAGTGAAGTTGAAATTGCATGGCTGGCCAATTCCCTAGAAACAGCGTGGAGGGTTTGGTATGCGAGCAGGGAGTGTGTAAGATGTCATCAGCAGTGGCTTCTTTTTTTTTTTCTTTCAAGCAATCTGGGTAACTTGCTGACACTGAGGTTAATAGCTACCAACACAGGCCTTGTATTTCAGGTTATTTTATTAACAGCTACTTCTCCAGAAGAAGTAGTTTTCCATGGAAGATGAGTATTTGCCAGCCGTTTTGTTCAGTGAAATCATCCAGGCACGGTCCTGTTAGTTCCTGGGATTTTCTGTCTGGCGCACAAGTGCGGTGGGTCACAAGAAGTTGCTGAAAGTTGATTAAGATGCCAAGAAAGCTGTTGAAGTACATTGATATGTCAGCCTTGTGTATATGCAATGCATCAAGAATAGCTTCATGCGCAACATTCCTCACTTCTTCTTAATGAAGATGTAGTTCTGCAACAGTGGGGGTTTTTTTTGTCTGAAAGAAGTTGCTTTCTTCTTTTTTATCTCCAATAAAGTGTTATGAGACAGGCATGTGTTGAGGAAGCTTCTTGTTCTGTACCGTGCGATCATTTCGCTGCAATTACTAGAGCCCTCTCATTTTCCTGGATGTTCTTGTTTGTACCTGGTAGTAATTGTACTATCTTATGGCTTGTGAGTTAATAAACCAGTTCCTTAGTGGTGCAAAACGCTGGGCGCTTGCCAGCTCGAACAGTGCCACCGTGCTTTTGCTGCGGTGAAGTTACCCAGGGAAGTCTCCGTTAATGAGGATTGTCATCATCCAAGCTGATGACTGGAATAGAGAGTTGATTGTAGCTCCTTCCAGTGACTAGCTGCCCAGTGTGAGGCTTTTTAATTGTGTATAAGTCATGTAATAGTGCATTTCAGCAGTTAATAATAGAGCATTTGGATTTTGTAAGCTGTTCTTCAGCAAGAACTTGGAAATGAAGAATGAAGATTGCATTTCTGGTTCCATATCATTAGAACTTTTTTTTTTATTATAATACCAGTTTAGAAGATGTAGATAAAATCTACCTAGAACTGTTCTTTTGTTTCTAATCTTGGGGGGAAAAGAAACCACGCTATTATAGTTTCCCTCCCCTTGTGTATCTGTACACACAGGGAAGGCTCTGCTCTGCTCTCTGCTCTGTTATTTGTAATGTGGTGCCATCTCCCATAAAATGATTTCAGAGATTTTCCCATCATTATCTGCAAACTTTTAAGTAGTTGGGAAGCCCTGATCATCAACCTTTTGGCTGTTGCAAGCCAGCCTGATTTCCGGTTCAGCTGATTCGAGTGCTTGATACATTTAAAGGAGAAAAAAAAGAATTTGAAATATAAAACTGTGTTCCAGTGAATACTGCTTTGTGTTCTCTTTCAAGTGGCAATAAAATGAGGGGACACACAAATGGCTATAGGGAGTGTTGGCTCTTTTACTTGAGCTTGTGAATTCAGCTCTTCACGGTTGACAGAAGTAGGCAAATAGATCTCCTCTTGTCCTTTCATAATACAGAATATTGCAGTGCGTTTTCTTTTTCTTGTAGCACGAAGTATTTCTTCTGCCTTATTTGGGATGGAGGTGGTATCTTAGCCTCAAACACACTTATGGTCAGACCATAAGTCTGTGTAGTGTAATGTTGCGTCCCTTGTGGCCGCAAGTTCTGCGGGTCTGCTGGACACGTAGCGAGACACTGCTCAAGCATCCTTGCTCTCTTTTTCCAAGTAAAAAGCTCTGTGTGCAGCTAACAGTAACACGGTCGAGAGCAAATGCCTGTAAGGACAGTACAAGCACATACTTAATCCATCTCTGAAGGTTTTCCTTGCCTTTAACAATTGGTGGCTCAGGAATTTCTTTGGCCCAGAGGATGTCTCTCTCTGTCTTTAATAGCTCATGATTTCTCTTCTTGTCCAAGATTCTGATGCATTCCTTGAACATCCTCAGGATCCCGCAGCAGCAAGTTCTTCAGCTTAATTATGTGTTGTGTAAAGAAACGTGTCCTTTTTTGAGTCTGCCTCATGTGATACTCCCTAGTTCTTGTGCTGGAAGAGGCGGTGAGCAGTTGATTTCAATGTCTTCTCTGTGCCTGCTCTGCTTTTACAGTCGTCTCCCTTCCAGGCTCGATTGCTAGAGCGTGGTGGCTCTGCAGATGGAAGCCCTTCTGTCCTTTGCTCATCCCTGTTGTTGTTTTCTGACCCTTTTCCAGTTCTGCATGCCCGTAGAGATGGAGAGGAGCAGAGCAACACACGCTGCTCAGCATCTATGCTTGGGTTTGTATAAAGGCGTAGTGATGTGCTCTGTGCTGAACGATGTTGACTTTTCTTGACGGTAGGCGTTTTCCTGGAGTCGTAGATCGTAACCCTGAGCTCCTGTTTCCAGCTGTTAATGGTCAGTTCGGAGCCTGTCATCTTGGAGTTAGGACAGGGATTTTTCCCACGTGCATCACTTATCTAAACCAGGCAGACCAAATTCACTGTTATGTTCAGCTGTTTTTTTTTCTCACAAAGTCCTCTATTTCTTCACAGTTGGCTGCTATTTTTATTACCCTCAATAGCTTCGTATCGTCAGTAAACTTTGTGTCACTTTATTATCACTCCTCTTTCTAGACTTTTTATGAATACGTGGAACCACAAGTTCCAGTGAAGCTCCGTAGGTTTTCTCCGCACAAGATCATTCAGTCCTTGGCATTACACTTGCATGGTGCGACAGAGGACAGTGCAAAGGCTTTATTAACTCTCCAGCAGTGAAAATTTTGAAACATTGAAGTGGGGGTCCTTCCTTTTCTAGAGAGTCATGTGGCACTCATTTTTCCAGTGCTAATACTTACTGTGTGAGCTGTGATTTAAGGCAACCAAAGTCACGAAACACATTTTGTGTGAACCCAAATGAGAAGGAATACTGGTCTATTTAAAAAAAATAAAAATAAACACCTTGCTGTATCTGGTGTAGGTCAAAAACTCTGGTGCGATGCTCAGGGTGAGCCTCTGGTAAGTGCTGTCAGCAGTTCAATGCTGTTTGTTTAAACTTTCACATTAACTATTCCCATTACTTCTGTCCATGCTATTCACCTTCTTCGCTGCTTTGTGAGGATTTCAGGGTGGGCAGACAGGTCGAAGCCAAGTGCCCCTCTCTGTAATAGAGAGATTGAGCTGCCCAAATGGGAAGTGTTGGCAAACTGCACAAAGAAACGAGGCAAACTTCTCATGCCTTGTAGTGACAAGGAAGAATAAAGACTCCCTGTTGTAAGACAAGAAGGATTTTATTTTCCATCCTAATGACTTGAAAGAGCGTGTGCTGTTATTTTGCTTGTGCTCCAAAGCCGGCAAGGCCAGTTCCAGTCCCTAGTGGGAGCCCAGTCGTCCTCGCGTGGAATGCCACTGGGAGTCCTCCGAGCTGCCTCTTCGAGCTGCCTCTGCATTGCTCTTTGCTCTAAATATTCATGTACGCTCTTACCTTTTCTGCCATCCTGTTTCCTGCATGAGTTTTGCCCTGTGGGACAAGGCTCTCTATGGGAGGGTAATTATAAATGTTTATGGGAATTGGGCTGCTTTATTCACGCAATCAAGTGTGATGTTTAAGCAAGAAGAGGTTCATCCTTTGCAACTGGTTGCATCAGTTTTAAAGGTGCCTTGAAAGATGCTGGGGCACAGCGGTGTGCCTGCTGGGACCACCCCACTTGTGTAAAACCCGCTGGCACCCACGGCAAGTCCTGGCACTCTTTGTGTCCTTCTTACCCCTAGCTAATTGCTCTGACATGGAAGTTCGGTATCTCATACGTGCGTGGCCACTGTGGTGTTTATGTTCCCTGATGTTAAGGCATGTTTTGGGTTACAGCTGTACCTGAAGAATTGCATCTTGCTGGCTTTTATTTATTCTCCATGACTTCACATCCTTCTAAACGGTGGAGTGACTGGTGTGTAGCAATGCCGTGGTGTGTGCGGGTTTTCAAGAGGAAACCAGAACTTCCTAACTGCCCGGCCATGTGTGCTCGGTGTGGTGGCAGCAGGGGACACTCTGCTGCTTCCCGCTGCCTTCTGCTTTTTGGGGGGCAAAGTCTGAGTTGCAGGGACTGACCTGGCAGGGTTATGTCCCTGCTTGGCTTGTGCTTTCTCAGTGATGTAAGTTTGTCCCATTTGGGGTTGTGTGGATATTTGGATTTGCTCTGGTAGATTTCGATTTGTAAAACAAAAGTTCTTTCCTGCTCTGACAAAGAATCACTTATATTTGCATATCTTCTGTCTTAGTTCTCAGTGGTGAGCTCCGTTACATCAACGGGAGGTCGGATGAAGACATCTGCCTATAACCAGGTCACTATATGATTATTTTATCCCCTTTCCTAGGTGAGGCAGACTAGGATGTAGCTTTTCTTTGTAACTGGTGGCTTTCTACTGCTGACAACAGGAAAACCTCGTGTTTGGTTTGTAAATCAGTTAGGACTTGAGGCTGTTTGTGGAGCAGACGAGCATAATAAGAAAGTGATGCATCGTCCGTCATTCATGCTGACTGACCGTGCCTTGAGCTGATCCTTCTGGGAAGGCTGTGCTGGGCACGTCCGAGGCAACGGGCTGCTGTAACTCCTGATTTCTAAGGCAAGTCAGACGTTTGCCTCAGAGACATGGGCACGTGGCTATCCTGCTGCGTTGTTTGCTAGGATTGCATCCAGCGCGCAACAGGCGGCAGCGCTGGGAGGAGAATTCAAGCAGCAAACCGCCGCATCGTTGCAGCAGGCACGGTGGGCTGAGTCGGGCGGTTGAGCGAGGGGTCTGGATGAGCGAGAGTTGCATGTGCGTGTCTTGAGGCCGGTATTTGATTGCTGGGTGTCTCGGCCCTTTGGGGAATGGTACTGTTAGCACAGACCATAGTCTTAATGAAGTGATCTCCTGCTGTTCCTTCATGGGCAGGTACTGGGAGGGTGGTGCCTTTTTGCTTGTAGGACCACTTCAGCTTGAAACTGAGACTGCTTCCTGGCCTGCCTGATGTCTTCGGGCTGTTACACTCTGCTCCAGATCAGACGGGTCCAAATAAACCACGGTTTGTATGCTGCACGGCTGGGCCCCATGCTCTTGGTTCTTCTCCAGGCCCTCCCTTTGATTATAGTCTTCTATTTCCCCAGCTGTAGTGTGGCAATAATAGCCTTGCTGGAGGACTATTGAGGTTGAAGGTTTGTTGTTAATCAAGGTAAGAGTCTCTGAACAAATGTGCAACGTTATCACCTATTGTCATCATTTCTCATACAAACTCTTGAGCCTTTTGTTGTTGTTGGCTCCCCACAGCGTGACTAGATAACGTAATCTCTCATCAGCCTTCTCCACCAGCTTGTTCAGTTGCTATTATCAGGACCCAGCTTGTGACATTGCTGCAGCCCCCTGGGGACAGTGGTGACATGACTAAAGTGGCTTAAGCAGGATGATTACAGAGGGCTCCTACTTACACATGCTCGCCTTGTCTGAGCTCGGTGCCTCTAAACACCGCCAGCCCAGAAGCATGCTCTCAGTGACATGTGGGTGCCAATGCTTGATTTGAGCGATGGCATGTGTCTTTCTAGTCATCGGTCTATCGCTTTGCACTTCAGCCATTTCGGTGCTGCCATGCTCCTGCCCCTCCAGTTGATGAGATGTTTGATGGATGGAGATGAGAGTCTGAGCTGGTGTCTTTTTCTTGCTCCTCCCATGAGGATCAATAAGACACGGCACAGGTGTGATGGAAGTGCAGCCAAAGAGAGTAAAACACTTTCTGATGAATCTCATTGCCCTCCAGGGAGTATATGTGAGAGCGAAGCCCAGCGTGTGCGTGCAGATGCTGCTCTGGCTTCTGGGCTGTCCCATAGCTGGTGGGCTGTGGGTTACGCCATCCCACAGCCCATGATTTCAGAGGAGGATGAGCCAGGAAGGACAAACGTTTGCAACACCGCTGACCCTTACTATGTGTTCTGGTATATCTGCTGCTTTGTTATGATTTGGGTGCTCACTTGTAACTCCGTAACACCCCAAGGACCAAAATGTGTTTGCGGGATGTACTGCAGTTGGGCTGGCAGATTAGTAGGTGGTGTAAAAATCCTTCAGGCCCTGGCTACCGCCCTTTCCCAGGAGGAGACACAAGAGAACGGATGTGAATCTCCTGGAGAAGAGTGAGAAAAGCAATATTGAAATTAGTGGAGAGCAGAGAGCTGTTCCTTCCCTGCCATGGAGCCCTGCGGGCAGTGCCCACGGCAGAGCCTGCCTGGCTGAGCAGAACTCATGGCTGGTGTCCCCCGGGGATGGGGGGAGGTTTGGCTGTGCCTAAAGTCCTGCTCTTCATGGAGGGCAAGGCAGGACAGCCCAAGGTAGGTGTCAAAGTCAACCCCTCGAGAGCCTGAGGCAGGTTGGGTTAGACGTCACCCTGCATTTCTCCGTGGCGAGCTCCTTGGGGTACTGTTCACAGCGCTGATGGAGGGGAGGGGTAGTTCTGTGACGGTATTTTGAGGTTGACTCACAGGAGGTTTTAAACGGAAGACTAGGTTGAGAAAAATTGGGCTGTTTTCCACCCTGAAATTAAGATGTCCACTTCAGGCATGTCTCTGGCCCCCTCTCAAGCTTAGGGGCATGGGGACATCTGCTCTAGCCTCTCCTTTGAAGGTGATGCCTTCTGTTCTGGCACACTGGGATTTTATGTGGGGGTCACTTTTGCCCCGAGGCTGGGTCCTGTTTCCTGCTCCCTGTCTTAAACATACACTGGCCTCGGGAACGGGCTCACCTTCACAGCGGGGAGGAGAAGTGACTAATCAGGGGTCCATCTGGTCAGCTAACGGGCCGGTGTGCTCATCAGGACCCTCAGCCACCGTCTGCAGCCATCCCGGGACACTGGCCCAGGCTGCTGATGGCGAGGGGGGGGTCGATTGAACCTGGCAGCCGGCTTATCCCGTGTCTGCATCCGGGAAGACAGAGGCATTAGCTCAGGCAGTTGCGGCTTCTTCCCGAAGGAATGCGTCACGTTGCCATCTGTCCTTGTTTAACATAACGTGCTGGCTGCTGAGCCAGGCAGCAGAGAAGGAACAGGCTTTGGCACCTTCCTTTTGATTTGTGGCTTTCCCTGCAGCACTTGTTTTACTTCACGTTCAAGACTGCCTTTGCTTCCCACCATGGTAGGTGGTTGGGTTTGGTTTTGTTTGTTTGTTTGTTTGTTTTCTGTTGTGCAATGGTGGTTTTTAGCAACACATAGCACCTGCAATGGATTCGGGCAGACTGACCAAAGGAGAATGAAATCAACTTATGTGGGGCAAATATTCTTGAAGGGAATGTGTGCCTTCCTCCCCAGAAGGCAGCCTGTGCACAGCATCACGCAGGGCTTGCTTTGCCTTCCATCTCATGCAGAGGAGCTGGAGCTCCTGGGGTCACCATGTGCGTGTGGCCGAGGGGCTGCCAAAGCCTGGGGTATTGTTTCGGGCTGGATGCGAGGCCGCCCTTTTTGGGAAGGTTTCTAAGAATAGAGGGCTGTACATACTCTTAGGCTGGGATTGAAGCGTCTGGAGATGAGTTCTCCTCAGATTTAGCAGTGGTGGCAGAGGACATTGTTTCTTCGAGCAACCTGCATGCTTCTAGCAGAGGTGGTGTGCTCCCCCTGCCAGTGAACCGCTGAGACGGAAGGGAATGTGCCCTCTGATCACTGAGTTAACATGGGACAGCTCTGCCACTGCCCTCCTGTCAGGGGACACAGCCCCGGGCAGAGCAGCAGACACGCAGGGAAGCATCCTGCGCTGAAACAACCAGATTTCGGTTCGTCAGAGCCCTGATAGTGTCCCTTCTCTCTGAGTGACATAAGTTGACGCAAGGGAGAGCCCGTGTGGTCTTGCTCTGCCAGCAGGCACCTACTGCAGGTGTTGCTTTGCTGTGCAGGCGGGATGGACTTGGCACCTCTCGGGACTGGCTTAGGTGGCAATTAACTCACTCTGCCGCTGAGCGTGGGAGCCAGAGCCGAAACGCCGTAGTGCTCTTCACACAACAGACTGCAGGGACTTGCCTGCGCTCGGTGAAGATGCAGTTAAGAGGCGGGGAGGAGCATCAGCCAAGAGCCCTTTAGTTGTCAGTTTTATTTTTGAGGTGGTGTCATATGATCTGGAAATGGCACTTTGAACGTGGGCTGGGGCAGCGTCTCTTAACCCTTTGGGATAGTCTAAACTCGCTTCTGTCCAAAGCTGCTGGGTTTGATTTGGGTTTAACAGAGAAGAGACTGTGGCACGTGGCGCAGGAGAGGATTTAGTAGCCCTTGATGCCTGGGTGTATTTGGCGCTGTGCTGCCTGTTCGGCTTGGTGCAAGCGCTTGGACAGTGCGTTCCTCCAGTGCTGGAGGAGACATGCGGGGGAATACCAAGGGGGTGATAGCAGCAGTTGGTGGGAAACCCCTGGGGCATCAACCCTTGGGAGGCCTGTGAACTTGTTGGTTTTTAAGTCAGATGCCATCAGTAGGTTTCAGGGTTATCAGTGAGGTGTTCTGCTGGTAGCTGTGGGCTATTTCAGGCCCTGCGGACCGAGGCAGCGGTCGGTACTCCCTAGGTCTGAGCTGCAGGTTGCTTGGATGCTCAACTGTGAGCTCGGGTGAGGCCACGAGGTCTGTGCAACACCCGCGGTGCCCGGGGAGCCGGGCTGCCCTGCTCCGGCAGCAGCTGGACGCAGGCAGAGCTGGGCCCTGGCGTTGGTTCCTCGCTTCCCCCTCCTTCTCCCCAGAGCAGGGGCTCTGCCTGACCCCCGCAGCACTCCCGAGCCCTACTCCCAAAGCTGCCCAAGTCTTCTCCAGCTCAGAGCTCTGCTTTGCTGGTTTCCAGCCTGGAGATGGCACCGAGATGTCTTGCGGGTGCTGCGGGTCCGTGTCCTGGAGTGAGGAGCTTTGTCCCTGCACTGACTGCAGCTGCAAACTTCAGCACTGACGTAGACTCACTTTTTTTTTTTTTTCCCCACCAATTCTTCCTCTGTTTGTCTTTCTAAATTGTTGATGGGTTGGTTTTTTTCCCCTGTTCTTCCTCATGCTGTTAAATTTCTGGCTTGGAGCAGCCTTGGCGATGTCTGGCCTGGGGAGAGCCCGTAACTCCGCTGATGGGTGGTACCGGGAGCGAGGAGGGAGGAAGGGGAGCGGAGCTGTGCTGTCTGCAGCCCTCGTAAAGGGGAAATGCGATGAGCTGGTAGACCTAAGCAGCGTGAAACGTCGGCACGTTAGCTGTACGTGGCTGCGGTACCTCCTCCAAACAGAGTATTTCTGTTTGCGGACTTTGCTGGCGTGGGACAGGCCTCCATCGCAGATCCAGGTGTTGAAATGCTGATGTGTGAAAGCGCTGAATAAAATTAGGCTTGGCTAACATGTTCTCTTTTCTTTTTTTTTTTTTTTTTTTTATTTTGCAGGAACGCCAAGGCCGTGTCAAGTAAAAAGGCCATTCCTCCCCCAGAGACTGCAGCAGAGATTGCATCCCAGCTATCTTTCAGAGAGAGAAAGAAAGAGCAAAAATATCCCAGAAAGAATTAGGACTTTTTTTTTTTTTTCTTAATTTCATTGACTTCAAAAAGACTCTTACAAACTTGCAGTTTAAAAAAAAAAGTATTGGAATTTCACAAGACATAGGACTTAAAAAAAAATCAAAAAAACAAAAACAACAAAAAAAATCCCTTCTAGGTAGAGTATAGGTAAAAACTGTCCCCTTTCTTTTGGCTTTGGTTGTGATTTCAGAGCATACGCTTTGTTTTTTGTCTTTTTACTATGTTTTTTCGGATTTTAAAGTCCGTAAGTGGCATATGCCTTCTTTTTTTTTTTTTTTTTTTTTCCCTCTCTAATTTTTAAACCCCGCCGCTCCCCTTCCTTCCACCCCCTCGCGCCTCCTTCCCCTGGTTTTGACGTTTGCACTTGGAACACCGAGTTGTAACATCCACCACGGAAAGTGGAGTAACTGGGTTTTTTGGTTTTTCTCCCCCTCCTGCTCCCCACCCCCCCACACCTGGAAGAGGAGGAATCCTACGAGGAAGTTGGGGTTTTGGCCTAAGAAGAATTGAACAGAAATTTGTCCACGAGGTTGTGTCTTAAAGGTGGTTCATTTTTCTCTGACCCTTTGTTACTCAAAAGTCAAGTACTAGGAGTCCTAAGAAATGTTCTGTTCTTGTGCATTATACGGATTTACAGATTAAGTCGGGATTAATTTGATTTTTTGAAAGCTGAGAACAGTGGTAAAAACTCGTTTTGTTTACAGGAAAATGAATTTTGGACAAAAACAACAACAACAAAAAAGGAAATATTGTAAAATGTGTAGTGAATATGTTTCTTCAGTTTCTTGTTAAGCCAATGAGGAATGGGCGTTGCCTTTCTTTTCACCATTAATCACTTCTCAATAATAAACGTGAGATCCTGTTGAGCATCACTGTTGTCTGCCGCTCCCTTTTCGGCGCTGCCCGCTCCGTGGCATAGCGAGGACGTGCCGCACCTCATCTTCTTCCCTCTGCGTGCCGTCTTGGGGCTGCGCTGCTGCATTAATACCTTAAAATAACGTCCGGTTTCTCCGTGGATT
This sequence comes from Vanellus vanellus, assembly GCF_965231255.1. Taxonomy (NCBI): domain Eukaryota; kingdom Metazoa; phylum Chordata; class Aves; order Charadriiformes; family Charadriidae; genus Vanellus; species Vanellus vanellus. The sequence continues at coordinate 36,854 of NW_028128395.1, forward strand.
CAAAGCAGGGTGGTGTCACCCAGCTCCAGGCATCCCAAACTCAGCCCTGGAGCGGCACCGGGGCTTGTTCCCAGCACGCTGGGGTTGTTCTCGCTCCTTGAGGTGGGAAGATGTCCCATGGCGTGGGCTGCCACCGGCCTGTCCCCGGGCAGCCCCCCCCCCCAGGACGAGTGGGGCAGAGCCCGGCTGGTTTTGTCATTTGGGATTCATTTCCATTTCCTGGGTAAATTGGGGATTATCCGGCTCCTTCCAGGTGTGTGAATGCAGACACCCCCTCGCATCCCAAATGATCTCTCCTGGGAAAACTGCTCGAGGTCAAGAAATCAAAAATCCAGGTTTTCTTGTTTTGGCAGTTGAGAGGGAAGAAAAGAACCGCAAACGAACGTCTGAGCCGGTAACAGTGCTTTAATTGTCAATACTTAATGGGTTGTTGTCAAGGAAAATGTTGAAAATATCGCAATTATTATTAAATCACAGCTGGGAAACATCTGGAACCAGCCAGCTGCCGGCTCGGCTCTTCTCACCTTGGGGGGAACATCAGCCTGGTGAGCTGCGCTTTCCCATCGCCCGCTCCCGCACCCCGGGAAATGCTCACCCGCCCGTATGCGCTCACTGAAAAGCGTGCTTGATTGTTTGGGGTTTTTATCTAATTAATAATTCTTGCTTCTGAAAAGCAAACGAACCAACCCAGCTCCGAATAACCCGGGCCGTGTCGCATCAGGACCCAGGCTGCTTCCTGGGGGGGAGGAGGGGGAGTTCGGGCTGGTGTTTCTGCAGGTGTCAACAGCAGTTTTGTGGCCGTCTGCATTTAATTGGGATATTTTCCTTGTTTTCTTAATTCTTTGATGACTCTGGCCTCTCTGTTTGCCTCCAAGCTGGCCGAAAACTCAAATTCCTTGCTGGTGTCCTCGTGTTTTCGGAGGGAGCGTAAAACCCGCCTTGTTTGTGACGCTGGAGGAAATAAGGGCAGAAAGCTTGACTTTGTGAAAAGCCCAAATTAAACAATTTGTCTTCTGAGAGAATCTTAGTTGTGAGCAACAAAATGAGCCGGAGAAAGGGTTTTTCCGCCGGGCCTGGCAGGCGTTGGCGTGTTGGGTTTCCCTGTCGGTCAGACGCAGCTTCTTCCCCAGTTTGGGCTTCGAGCAACGACCTGAGAGAGACGCGGGAGGAGCAGGAAGGTGCGATCTGAAATCCACCGGACTTGAGGTGCGGGTGCAGCACCTGCTGTGATTTTTACATAAGAAAAAAATAACTTTCTCCGCAGATCGTATCCCTGTCCTCTAACCTGGGATGGTCCCACATTGGTGTCATGTGCTGCTGCTTAAATTTCCCCTTGTGTTTAGCTGCAAGAGTGCTAAAATGCTCTTTTTTTTTTGTTCTTTCCTCCCCCTTTCTCTCTTTCCTCCCCCTTTCTCTCTTTCCTCCCCCTCCCATCCCTGTTTTAAGACAAAGCAGGTGAATTGTTGGGACATCACACTCCTGATACCTGTGTTCCCCGCAGGATTTATTCCGCAGCACCTTCAACTTTGGCATCACCTGCTGCCTCCAGGGCTGTGGGGACAGAAGTCTGACCTGTCTAGGGACCTGAAACAGCCCCATTTCACCCCAAACTGGAGAGGGGAGAGAAAAATAGGTAGTTTTGTACATCTCTGGCTGGCTGCGCTCCTCCTTTGCTGTCTGGGAGACCTGCGGGGCTTCCAGAGGGGAACAGAAGGGATAACACCAAAACTGGGCTCAATGGTAAATATTAGGAGGGTTTTTTAAAGGAAGAGGCCAAGTGAATGTCCCGGAGGGTAGAAATAGTCCTGGGAAAAAGGAGTAGCACGGATGGGGGGGTGGGGGGGGGGGAGAAAGTGGATATTTTATGTGTGACTTTGAAGTAGCTGCTTCTGCTGACCCTCCCGAGGATGACCGCAGGGCAGGATGAGTGGGGAACTGTTTCTGTCTGGACCCGGTCCTGTTCTGGTCTAAACTGGGACAAAACCGGGAACTTTCCAGCGCACCTGAGGAGGCTTTGCTTTCAGCCGTCCGCAGCATATCTGCGTGCGAAGACTTCAGGATACGGGCAAAAAAAAGAAAGCCTTTCCATCATTCTAACCGGACGCCGTCTCCCCGTGAGCGTGGCCCCGGTGAGAGCCAAAAGGTATTTATTACTGCTGTTTCTTTGCAAAAAAAATCGAAAAAAGCAAAATATTTGCACCATTCCTTGAGCTGGAGGGGGGGAAAGGATCCTTGTCTGGATTTTTACCTGCTGGTTTTCACCCGCTCTCCCTACGCAGGGGATCCCGAGTGCCCTCCCGAGCTGGGTGCAAGGGGCCGGGATGCTTTCGGAGGAGGGATGGGAGCCAGGGGCTGCGCTCGCCGGGGACCACCCGAAGAAAAAACTCTTTTGCTGCCGCAATTCCTGGAAAGTTTCTAACCCTTGAGCTTGGCCTTCGCACAACGGGGCCGTGCAGGGACTGATTTGGAGGTTTTCCAAATATCCCAACCCCCTGGAAGGAGATGCAGCTCAGCGGAGCCCTGGAGGCAGCACGGTCCAGGTCGGGGGGGAAATTTGGGGAAGGCGGGGGGGGGGGGCAGCTTTCGTCTCTGTGGCTCAGCACCCAGTGCTGCTCTCGCTGCTGGTGCCGTCCACAGCGCTGCTCCTGGGTTATGTGCTTGGAAAAGGGAAATTCCCAGATGTTCCCAAAATTGGGGAGGGGGGGAGGAGGAAAGATAGGAAAGATGGAACGGGTGAGACCTCGAGGCTTGAAATCCAAAAGGGAAAAGCAGAAAGTGCTGCGGTCGGGGGGAGCAGCCGGTGCGGGACGGGAGCGGGGTCGGGATCGCCGCAGGAGGGCTCCCGTGTGCCGCTGCCTCTCGTCCTGCACCGCTGCCAGATATCCTGCCTGCACCGCTGCCTGCTGCCCTGCACCGCTGCCTGCTGCCCTGCACCGCTGCCTGCTGCCCTGCACCGCTGCCTGCTGCCCTGCACTGCTGCCTGCTGTCCTGCATGCACCGCTGCCTGCTCTCCTGCCTGTTCCCCTCCTGCCTGCTCTCCTGCACAGCTGCCTGCTCTTCTGCCTGCCCTCCTGCCTGCTCTCCGGCTCTCCTGCCCTCCTGCCTGCCCTCCTGCCCCGCATGCTGCTGTCCTGCCCCACTGCCTGCTGTCCTTCCCCACTACCTGCTGTCCTGCTGTCCTGCCCCGCGTCCTGCTGTCCTGCCCCACTGCCTGCTGTCCTGCTGTCCTGCCCCGCATCCTGCTGTCCTGCCCGGCCGTGCAGGGCTGCGCGTGGCTCTGCACCGCTGCCCGGCCGTGCCCAGCGCAGCACCGCTGCGTGATGCCCTCACAGCCTCCCCCGGCCGTGCCGGGGGCGCAGAGCATCGCAGGGCCTGGAGGCAGCGGCGCTGGTGGGGACGGACGAGACGCTTTTAAAATGAGCATCTTTGATGGCCGCGGGCTGGGAGCGGTACGGAGGAGCCTGCTGCCATCGCTGCAGTCCTCCCTCCGCAGCCTCGAGTCACTGAATGTGTCCCGCAGGGACCCCAAAATCTCTGCCCTGCCCACAGCATCCCTGGGGGGAAAGGGGAAGGTGTTATGGGGGTGTCTGAGTATCCAACTCCCCCCTGGGCGATGCCGAATGTGCGGCTGGGCTGGAGCCCGTCCCCAGGAGGGGGGTGGGTGCTGCACCCCCACTGCCCGACTAGGGGCTGGAGCCCTGGGGGGGGGTGGGGGGTGCAGAGACCCCTCCACGAGGCCACGGAGGCTCTGCAGAACCGGGTGCTGTCACAGCCCCCACTACTATGTACAGCTCCTGGGGGACCGGCAGCTCTTCCGATGGTGCCCGGTGGGTCCCCTGGAGAGGGGAAAGACCACCGCGGGGGTGCGATGGGCTCAGCCGTGCCTCCGTGGGTACGGGGGAGCACCCGTGTCCTCGGCCCGCTGGAGATGAGCAGGGTGCAGGGGTGCTGAGAGCCCCGAGGAGTCGGTGTCGTTCCCAGGGCTGGCTTCGGTGGGGGGGTGCCTCCCCCCCTCCCCCATGATCCAGCACCAGGGCTACGTGCATTGACGGATGAGACCCTTTATTGGTGACCCGGTCCCTTCCCATCGCAACCGCCCCGGCCCCACGGGTCACCTCCCACCCCAGGGGCTGTCCGGGGGGGAGCAAAGCAGCAAGAGGCAGTCTGTCCCCCAGCCAGACCCTCTTTTGGGGGCTCACGGGGTATTTAACAGTCAGTTTTTGGCTCCTTTATCCAGGTCTTGTTTTGGTGGCCGGGAGGGGACGGAGTGTGACGCCTGGTCCTGCCCCGCCTGAGTTTTGGGATGGGAATGTGAAGATCTGGGATGAGAAAGGAGCATGTTGCCTGCGAGGACATCCATCCAGGGACTTGGTGTCTCCATCACCTTCGCTGATGTCTGGAGGGCAGAGGGTGCCCTGGGCTGCCAGGAGGGGGGGGGGATGGGGCGGTCGGGGTGCCCCGGGGCCCACGGGAGGATGAGGATGCAGCAAAGGTGCTTTTCGTGCTGCCGAGGCTGCGAGTGGATCCAGGGAGAGACAGAGGGCTCAGCACTGAGCCAGCCTGGCTGTGGGGGACACCGGCAGCCCCACGCCTCGGGGGGACAGCGGGGGGGCACTGACAGCGGCAAATCTGCAGCCATGAGACGTTGGTCCTGGGCGAATTCCCCGGCAGGGGAGAGCAGGACATGGGGAAAGGCAGAGTCTCCTTGTGCTCCGTGCAGGGAAAGCAGCAAAAATCATCCTCGGAGGGAGCAGACGTCGGCTCCGCTGCAGCTTTTGGCGATGAGCGGGTTCCTGGATTAGTCCTCGGAGAGCTGTAATCCTGAGAGCCCAAAAAGCACCTCGCTGGGACAAACACGGATAAACCTGGAGCCGCAGGAAAAGCCGGCTGAGACGGGGTAGGTCAGTGATGCTCTCCCTCGCGGGAGGAGATTTTTCCAGCCCTTCTCCAGCACCGAGGACCGCGGCGGGCGAAACCTCCATCCGAAACGTGGCCCCGGGAATGCGGGGTGTGAGCGGCCGCTCCGGGCTGTGGGCGTACGCCAGAGGTGGCTGGAAACGCTGGAGAAACGGCAGCTCGGGGTAACGGGGGGGGGGGTGGGGGATGCAAAAGCATCTGGGGGTGAAATTTGGCTAAAAAAAAAAAAAAAAACAAACCAAACAAACAAAAAAACAAACCCGGAGCTGTTGCCATGTCTCTTTCCCGGTCTGTGGGGAGCAGCCGGGCGGGAAGCCGGCGGCGCTGGGTGCCGAGGGGCTGCGTGGTGGGACGGGGACCGATGCCTCCCCACTGCTCCCGACTCTTCGGGAAAAGGGTGTCCAATGCAGCCGGGCGGCCGGGTCGCTCCTCCTTCTCCTCTTCCTCCGCTAATGAAACTTCATTAAGGGCTTTGGGCTGTTCCCTTCCTCCAAAATGTCCCATCCGTGTCCCCCGTCCCACCCCGTCAGCTCCAGCGCCTCTGAAGGCAGCAGCACCCGCTCCTGGAGGGGGGAAAATCTGGGAAGAGCCCAGGGCTCTGTGGGTTGGGGGGGATTTGGGGTGCCCTGGGTTTGCATCCCCTCTCCTGTCCTTGGCGGATCTGGGGGGTGGGGGGGGCAGGGCGAGGGGTGGTCTGGGGGTATTGGTCTGCCCTGATGGTTTCGGGTGGGATTGGATGGGGTTGGGGCAGCGGTGGGTTGGAGGGGGGGGGGGAGGGGCAGAAGTGGAAACGGGGCTGCAGAGAGTCGGGGGGAGATGGGGAGGCTGGAGGGGTCTGGGGAGGGGGGACAGGAGGGCTGGGGGTACACCCCCCCCCCATCCCCGCTCCTCCCTGGGGGTCCCGCAGCACGTTCCCTTACCGGCCCGTGGCGATGGGGTGTTTCTGCTCGGTATTTTGGCATCTCCACACTCCTGCCTTTTGGTGAACGCAGCC
>NW_028128394.1:0-54139 GCF_965231255.1 Vanellus vanellus
CCTTTCAAATGCCACAGACAATTTGGCCCTCTCTGCTTTCCTGCGGACTCCATCCTCAAAAGCACCTGTTTTCGCTTTCGGCATTCTCAGGAGCAAAAAAGACAAACGTCCAGCTTTTGCTGCCACAGCAAAGGTGCCAGCGGGGAAAAGTAATGCTGGTCCTCACTGCCTCCTGGAACCCTTTCAAATGCCACAGACAATTTGGCCCTCTCTGCTTTCCTGCGGACTCCATCCTCAAAAGCACCTGTTTTCGCTTTCGGCAACCTCCGGAGCAAAAAAGACAAACGTCCAGCTTTTGCTGCCACAGCAAAGGTGCCAGCGGGGAAAAGTGATGCTGGTCCTCACTGCCTCCTGGAACCCCTTCTAATGCCCCAGACAATTTGGCCCTCTCTGCTTTCCTGCACACTCTAGCCTCAAAAGCACCTTTTTTCACTTTTGGCGCTCTTTGGAGCAAAAAAAGACAAATGTCCAGCTTTTGCTGCCACAGCAAAGGTGCCAGCGGGGAAAAGTGATGCTGGTTCTCACTGCCTCCTGGAACCCCTTCTAATGCCCCACACAATTTGGCCCTCTCTGCTTTCCTGCACACTCTAGCCTCAAAAGCACCTTTTTTCACTTTCGGCGCTGTTTGGAGCAAAAAAGACAAACGTCCAGCTTTTGCTGCCACAGCAAAGGTGCCAGCGGGGAAAAGTAATGCTGGTTCTCACTGCCTCCTGGAACTCTTTCAAATGCCACAGACAATTTGGCCCTCTCTGCTTTCCTGCGGACTCCATCCTCAAAAGCACCTGTTTTCGCTTTCGGCAGCCTCCGGAGCAAAAAAGACAAACGTCCAGCTTTTGCTGCCACAGCAAAGGTGCCACCGGGGAAAAGTAATGCTGGTTCTCACTGCCTCCTGGAACCTCTTCAAATGCCACAGACAATTTGGCACTCTCTGCTTTCCTGCGGACTCCATCCTCAAAAGCACCTGTTTTCGCTTTCGGCAGCCTCAGGAGCAAAAAAGACAAACGTCCAGCTTTTGCTGCCACAGCAAAGGTGCCAGCGGGGAAAAGTAATGCTGGTTCTCACTGCCTCCTGGAACCCTTTCAAATGCCACAGACAATTTGGCCCTCTCTGCTTTCCTGCGGACTCCATCCTCAAAAGCACCTGTTTTCGCTTTCGGCATCCTCCGGAGCAAAAAAGACAAACGTCCAGCTTTTGCTGCCACAGCAAAGGTGCCAGAGGGGAAAAGTGATGCTGGTCCTCACTGCCTCCTGGAACCCCTTCTAATGCCCCAGACAATTTGGCCCTCTCTGCTTTCCTGCACACTCTAGCCTCAAAAGCACCTTTTTTCACTTTTGGCGCTCTTTTGGAGCAAAAAAAGACAAATGTCCAGCTAATGCTGCCACAGCAAAGGTGTCAGCGGGGAAAAGTGATGCTGGTCCTCACTGCCTCCTGGAACCCCTTCTAATGCCCCACACAATTTGGCCCTCTCTGCTTTCCTGCACACTCTAGCCTCAAAAGCACCTTTTTTCGCTTTCGGCAGCCTCCGGAGCAAAAAAGACAAACGTCCAGCTTTTACTGCCACAGCAAAGGTGCCAGCGGGGAAAAGTAATGCTGGTTCTCACTGCGTCATGGAACCTCTTCAAATGCCACAGACAATTTGGCCCTCTCTGCTTTCCTGCGGACTCCATCCTCAAAAGCACCTGTTTTCGCTTTCGGCATCCTCAGGTGCAAAAAAGACAAACGTCCAGCTTTTGCTGCCACAGCAAAGGTGTCAGCGGGGAAAAGTAATGCTGGTTCTCACTGCCTCCTGGAACCCTTTCAAATGCCCCAGACAATTTGGCCCTCTCTGCTTTCCTGCGGACTCCATCCTCAAAAGCACCTGTTTTCGCTTTCGGCAGCCTCAGGAGCAAAAAAGACAAACGTCCAGCTTTTGCTTCCACAGCAAAGGTGCCAGCCGGGAAAAGTAATGCTGGTTCTCACTACCTCCTGGAACTCTTTCAAATGCCACAGACAATTTGGCCCTCTCTGCTTTCCTGCGGACTCCATCCTCAAAAGCACCTGTTTTCGCTTTCGGCAGCCTCCGGAGCAAAAAAGACAAACGTCCAGCTTTTGCTGCCACAGCAAAGGTGCCAGCGGGGAAAAGTGATGCTGGTTCTCACTGCCTCCTGGAACCCTTTCAAATGCCCCAGACAATTTGGCCCTCTCTGCTTTCCTGCGGACTCCATCCTCAATAGCACCTTTTTTCGCTTTCGGCAACCTCAGGAGCAAAAAAGACAAACGTCCAGGTTTTCCTGCCACAGCAAAGGTGCCAGCGGGGAAAAGTAATGCTGGTTCTCACTGCCTCCTGGAACCCTTTCAAATGCCCCAGACAATTTGGCCCTCTCTGCTTTCCTGCGGACTCCATCCTCAAAAGCACCTGTTTTCGCTTTCGGCATTCTCAGGAGCAAAAAAGACAAACGTCCAGCTTTTGCTGCCACAGCAAAGGTGCCAGCGGGGAAAAGTAATGCTGGTCCTCACTGCCTCCTGGAACCCTTTCAAATGCCACAGACAATTTGGCCCTCTCTGCTTTCCTGCGGACTCCATCCTCAAAAGCACCTGTTTTCGCTTTCGGCAACCTCCGGAGCAAAAAAGACAAACGTCCAGCTTTTGCTGCCACAGCAAAGGTGCCAGCGGGGAAAAGTGATGCTGGTCCTCACTGCCTCCTGGAACCCCTTCTAATGCCCCACACAATTTGGCCCTCTCTGCTTTCCTGCACACTCTAGCCTCAAAAGCACCTTTTTTCACTTTCGGCGCTCTTTGGAGCAAAAAAAGACAAATGTCCAGCTTTTGCTGCCACAGCAAAGGTGCCAGCGGGGAAAAGTGATGCTGGTCCTCACTGCCTCCTGGAACCCCTTCTAATGCCCCACACAATTTGGCCCTCTCTGCTTTCCTGCACACTCTAGCCTCAAAAGCACCTTTTTTCACTTCCGGCGCTGTTTGGAGCAAAAAAGACAAACGTCCAGCTTTTGCTGCCACAGCAAAGGTGCCAGCGGGGAAAAGTAATGCTGGTTCTCACTGCCTCCTGGAACTCTTTCAAATGCCACAGACAATTTGGCCCTCTCTGCTTTCCTGCGGACTCCATCCTCAAAAGCACCTGTTTTCGCTTTCGGCAGCCTCCGGAGCAAAAAAGACAAACGTCCAGGTTTTGCTGCCACAGCAAAGGTGCCACCGGGGAAAAGTAATGCTGGTTCTCACTGCCTCCTGGAACCTCTTCAAATGCCACAGACAATTTGGCACTCTCTGCTTTCCTGCGGACTCCATCCTCAAAAGCACCTGTTTTCGCTTTCGGCAGCCTCAGGAGCAAAAAAGACAAACGTCCAGCTTTTGCTGCCACAGCAAAGGTGCCAGCGGGGAAAAGTAATGCTGGTTCTCACTGCCTCCTGGAACCCTTTCAAATGCCCCAGACAATTTGGCCCTCTCTGCTTTCCTGCGGACTCCATCCTCAATAGCACCTTTTTTCGCTTTCGGCAACCTCAGGAGCAAAAAAGACAAACGTCCAGGTTTTCCTGCCACAGCAAAGGTGCCAGCGGGGAAAAGTAATGCTGGTTCTCACTGCCTCCTGGAACCCTTTCAAATGCCCCAGACAATTTGGCCCTCTCTGCTTTCCTGCGGACTCCATCCTCAAAAGCACCTGTTTTCGCTTTCGGCATTCTCAGGAGCAAAAAAGACAAACGTCCAGCTTTTGCTGCCACAGCAAAGGTGCCAGCGGGGAAAAGTAATGCTGGTCCTCACTGCCTCCTGGAACCCTTTCAAATGCCACAGACAATTTGGCCCTCTCTGCTTTCCTGCGGACTCCATCCTCAAAAGCACCTGTTTTCGCTTTCGGCAACCTCCGGAGCAAAAAAGACAAACGTCCAGCTTTTGCTGCCACAGCAAAGGTGCCAGCGGGGAAAAGTGATGCTGGTCGTCACTGCCTCCTGGAACCCCTTCTAATGCCCCAGACAATTTGGCCCTCTCTGCTTTCCTGCACACTCTAGCCTCAAAAGCACCTTTTTTCACTTTTGGCGCTCTTTGGAGCAAAAAAAGACAAATGTCCAGCTTTTGCTGCCACAGCAAAGGTGCCAGCGGGGAAAAGTGATGCTGGTCCTCACTGCCTCCTGGAACCCCTTCTAATGCCCCACACAATTTGGCCCTCTCTGCTTTCCTGCACACTCTAGCCTCAAAAGCACCTTTTTTCACTTTCGGCGCTGTTTGGAGCAAAAAAGACAAACGTCCAGCTTTTGCTGCCACAGCAAAGGTGCCAGCGGGGAAAAGTAATGCTGGTTCTCACTGCCTCCTGGAACTCTTTCAAATGCCACAGACAATTTGGCCCTCTCTGCTTTCCTGCGGACTCCATCCTCAAAAGCACCTGTTTTCGCTTTCGGCAGCCTCCGGAGCAAAAAAGACAAACGTCCAGGTTTTGCTGCCACAGCAAAGGTGCCACCGGGGAAAAGTAATGCTGGTTCTCACTGCCTCCTGGAACCTCTTCAAATGCCACAGACAATTTGGCCCTCTCTGCTTTCCTGCACACTCTAGCCTCAAAAGCACCTTTTTTCACTTTCGTCGCTGTTTGGAGCAAAAAAGACAAACGTCCAGCTTTTGCTGCCACAGCAAAGGTGCCAGCGGGGAAAAGTAATGCTGGTTCTCACTGCCTCCTGGAACTCTTTCAAATGCCACAGACAATTTGGCCCTCTCTGCTTTCCTGCGGACTCCATCCTCAAAAGCACCTGTTTTCGCTTTCGGCAGCCTCCGGAGCAAAAAAGACAAACGTACAGGTTTTGCTGCCACAGCAAAGGTGCCAGCGGGGAAAAGTAATGCTGGTTCTCACTGCCTCCTGGAACCCTTTCAAATGCCACAGACAATTTGGCCCTCTCTGCTTTCCTGCGGACTCCATCCTCAAAAGCACCTGTTTTCGCTTTCGGCAGCCTCCGGAGCAAAAAAGACAAACGTCCAGCTTTTGCTGCCACAGCAAAGGTGCCAGCGGGGAAAAGTAATGCTGGTTCTCACTGCCTCCTGGAACCCTTTCAAATGCCACAGACAATTTGGCCCCTCTCTGCTTTCCTGCGGACTCCATCCTCAAAAGCACCTGTTTTCGCTTTCGGCAACCTCCGGAGCAAAAAAGACAAACGTCCAGCTTTTGCTGCCACAGCAAAGGTGCCAGCGGGGAAAAGTGATGCTGGTCCTCACTGCCTCCTGGAACCCCTTCTAATGCCCCAGACAATTTGGCCCTCTCTGCTTTCCTGCACACTCTAGCCTCAAAAGCACCTTTTTTCACTTTTGGCGCTCTTTGGAGCAAAAAAAGACAAATGTCCAGCTAATGCTGCCACAGCAAAGGTGTCAGCGGGGAAAAGTGATGCTGGTCCTCACTGCCTCCTGGAACCCCTTCTAATGCCCCACACAATTTGGCCCTCTCTGCTTTCCTGCACACTCTAGCCTCAAAAGCACCTTTTTTCGCTTTCGGCAGCCTCCGGAGCAAAAAAGACAAACGTCCAGCTTTTACTGCCACAGCAAAGGTGCCAGCGGGGAAAAGTAATGCTGGTTCTCACTGCGTCATGGAACCTCTTCAAATGCCACAGACAATTTGGCCCTCTCTGCTTTCCTGCGGACTCCATCCTCAAAAGCACCTGTTTTCGCTTTCGGCAGCCTCCGGAGCAAAAAAGACAAACGTCCAGCTTTTGCTGCCACAGCAAAGGTGCCAGCGGGGAAAAGTAATGCTGGTTCTCACTGCCTCCTGGAACCCTTTCAAATGCCCCAGACAATTTGGCCCTCTCTGCTTTCCTGCGGACTCCATCCTCAAAAGCACATGTTTTCGCTTTCGGCATCCTCAGGAGCAAAAAAGACAAACGTCCAGCTTTTGCTGCCACAGCAAAGGTGCCAGCGGGGAAAAGTAATGCTGGTTCTCACTGCCTCCTGGAACCCTTTCAAATGCCACAGACAATTTGGCCCTCTCTGCTTTCCTGCGGACTCCATCCTCAAAAGCACCTGTTTTCGCTTTCGGCATCCTCAGGTGCAAAAAAGACAAACGTCCAGCTTTTGCTGCCACAGCAAAGGTGTCAGCGGGGAAAAGTAATGCTGGTTCTCACTGCCTCCTGGAACCCTTTCAAATGCCCCAGACAATTTGGCCCTCTCTGCTTTCCTGCGGACTCCATCCTCAAAAGCACCTGTTTTCGCTTTCGGCAACCTCCGGAGCAAAAAAGACAAACGTACAGCTTTCGCTGCCACATCAAAGGAGCCGGCGGGGAAAAGTAATGCTGGTCCTCATTGCCTCCTGGAACCCTTTCAAATGCCACAGACAATTTGGCCCTCTCTGCTTTCCTGCGGACTCCATCCTCAAAAGCACCTTTTTTCGCTTTCGGCAGCCTCCGGAGCAAAAAAGACAAACGTCCAGCTTTTACTGCCACAGCAAAGGTGCCAGCGGGGAAAAGTAATGCTGGTTCTCACTGCGTCATGGAACCTCTTCAAATGCCACAGACAATTTGGCCCTCTCTGCTTTCCTGCGGACTCCATCCTCAAAAGCACCTGTTTTCGCTTTCGGCATCCTCAGGTGCAAAAAAGACAAACGTCCAGCTTTTGCTGCCACAGCAAAGGTGTCAGCGGGGAAAAGTAATGCTGGTTCTCACTGCCTCCTGGAACCCTTTCAAATGCCCCAGACAATTTGGCCCTCTCTGCTTTCCTGCGGACTCCATCCTCAAAAGCACCTGTTTTCGCTTTCGGCAGCCTCCGGAGCAAAAAAGACAAACGTACAGGTTTTCCTGCCACAGCAAAGGTGCCAGCAGGGAAAAGTAATGCTGGTTCTCACTGCGTTCTGGAACCTCTTCAAATGCCACAGACAATTTGGCACTCTCTGCTTTCCTGCGGACTCCATCCTCAAAAGCACCTGTTTTCGCTTTCGGCATCCTCAGGAGCAAAAAAGACAAACGTCCAGCTTTTGCTGCCACAGCAAAGGTGCCAGCGGGGAAAAGTAATGCTGGTTCTCACTGCCTCCTGGAACCCTTTCAAATGCCCCAGACAATTTGGCCCTCTCTGCTTTCCTGCGGACTCCATCCTCAAAAGCACCTGTTTTCGCTTTCGGCAGCCTCCGGAGCAAAAAAGACAAACGTCCAGCTTTTGCTGCCACAGCAAAGGTGCCAGCGGGGAAAAGTGATGCTGGTTCTCACTGCCTCCTGGAACCCTTTCAAATGCCCCAGACAATTTAGCCCCTCTCTGCTTTCCTGCGGACTCCATCCTCAAAAGCACCTGTTTTCGCTTTCGGCAGCCTCAGGAGCAAAAAGACAAACGTCCAGCTTTTGCTGCCACAGCAAAGGTGCCAGCCGGGAAAAGTAATGCTGGTTCTCACTACCTCCTGGAACTCTTTCAAATGCCCCAGACAATTTGGCCCTCTCTGCTTTCCTGCGGACTCCATCCTCAAAAGCACCTGTTTTCGCTTTCGGCATCCTCAGGAGCAAAAAAGACAAACGTCCAGCTTTTGCTGCCACAGCAAAGGTGCCAGCCGGGAAAAGTAATGCTGGTTCTCACTGCCTCCTGGAAACCCTTTCAAATGCCACAGACAATTTGGCCCTCTCTGCTTTCCTGCGGACTCCATCCTCAAAAGCACCTGTTTTCGCTTTCGGCAGCCTCCGGAGCAAAAAAGACAAACGTCCAGCTTTTGCTGCCACAGCAAAGGTGCCAGCGGGGAAAAGTGATGCTGGTTCTCACTGCCTCCTGGAACCCTTTCAAATGCCCCAGACAATTTGGCCCTCTCTGCTTTCCTGCGGACTCCATCCTCAAAAGCACCTTTTTTTGCTTTCGGCATCCTCCGGAGCAAAAAAGACAAACGTCCAGCTTTTGCTGCCACAGCAAAGGTGCCAGCGGGGAAAAGTAATGCTGGTCCTCACTGCCTCCTGGAACCCTTTCAAATGCCACAGACAATTTGGCCCTCTCTGCTTTCCTGCGGACTCCATCCTCAAAAGCACCTTTTTTTTGCTTTCGCCATCCTCCAGAGCAAAAAAGACAAACGTCCAGCTTTTGCTGCTACAGCAAAGGTGCCAGCGGCGAAAAGTAATGCTGGTTCTCACTGCCTCCTGGAACCTCTTCAAATGCCCCAGACAATGTGGCCCTCTCTGCTTTCCTGCGGACTCCATCCTCAAAAGCACCTTTTTTCGCTTTCGGCAGCCTCCGGAGCAAAAAAGACAAACGTCCAGCTTTTGCTGCCACAGCAAAGGTGCCAGCGGGGAAAAAGTAATGCTGGTCCTCACTGCCTCCTGGAACCCCTGCAAATGCCCCAGACCATTTGGCCCTCTCTGCTTTCCTGCGGACTCTATCCTCAAAAGCGCCTTTTTTCACTTTCGGCGCCCTCCGGTGGTAAAAAGACAAATGTCCAGCTTTTGCTGCCACAGCAAATGTGACAGCGGGGAAAAGTAATGCTGGTCCTCACTGCCTCCTGGAACCCTTTCAAATGCCCCAGACAATTTGGCCCTCTCTGCTTTTCTGCGGACTCCATCCTCAAAAGCACCTGTTTTCGCTTTCGGCAGCCTCCAGAGCAAAAAAGACAAACGTCCAGCTTTTACTGCCACAGCAAAGGTGCCAGCGGGGAAAAGTAATGCTGGTTCTCACTGCCTCCTGGAACCTCTTCAAATGCCACAGACAATTTGGCCCTCTCTGCTTTCCTGCGGACTCCATCCTCAAAAGAACCTGTTTTCGCTTTCGGCAACCTCCGGAGCAAAAAAGACAAACGTCCAGCTTTTGCTGCCACAGCAAAGGTGCCAGCGGGGAAAAGTAATGCTGGTTCTCACTGCCTCCTGGAACCCTTTCAAATGCCACAGACAATTTGGCCCTCTCTGCTTTCCTGCGGACTCCATCCTCAAAAGCACCTGTTTTCGCTTTCGGCATCCTCAGGAGCAAAAAAGACAAACGTCCAGCTTTTGCTGCCACAGCAAAGGTGCCAGCGGGGGAAAAGTAATGCTGGTTCTCACTGCCTCCTGGAACCCTTTCAAATGCCCCAGACAATTTGGCCCTCTCTGCTTTCCTGCGGACTCCATCCTCAAAAGCACCTGTTTTCGCTTTCGGCAGCCTCCGGAGCAAAAAAGACAAACGTCCAGCTTTTGCTGCCACAGCAAAGGTGCCAGCGGGGAAAAGTGATGCTGGTTCTCACTGCCTCCTGGAACCCTTTCAAATGCCCCAGACAATTTAGCCCTCTCTGCTTTCCTGCGGACTCCATCCTCAAAAGCACCTGTTTTCGCTTTCGGCAGCCTCAGGAGCAAAAAAGACAAACGTCCAGCTTTTGCTGCCACAGCAAAGGTGCCAGCCGGGAAAAGTAATGCTGGTTCTCACTACCTCCTGGAACTCTTTCAAATGCCCCAGACAATTTGGCCCTCTCTGCTTTCCTGCGGACTCCATCCTCAAAAGCACCTGTTTTCGCTTTCGGCATCCTCAGGAGCAAAAAAGACAAACGTCCAGCTTTTGCTGCCACAGCAAAGGTGACAGCCGGGAAAAGTAATGCTGGTTCTCACTGCCTCCTGGAACCCTTTCAAATGCCACAGACAATTTGGCCCTCTCTGCTTTCCTGCGGACTCCATCCTCAAAAGCACCTGTTTTCGCTTTCGGCAGCCTCCGGAGCAAAAAAGACAAACGTCCAGCTTTTGCTGCCACAGCAAAGGTGCCAGCGGGGAAAAGTGATGCTGGTTCTCACTGCCTCCTGGAACCCTTTCAAATGCCCCAGACAATTTGGCCCTCTCTGCTTTCCTGCGGACTCCATCCTCAAAAGCACCTGTTTTCGCTTTCGGCAGCCTCCGTAGCAAAAAAGACAAACGTCCAGCTTTTGCTGCCACAGCAAAGGTGCCAGCGGGGAAAAGTAATGCTGGTCCTCACTGCCTCCTGGAACCCTTTCAAATGCCACAGACAATTTGGCCCTCTCTGCTTTCCTGCGGACTCCATCCTCAAAAGCACCTTTTTTTGCTTTCGCCATCCTCCAGAGCAAAAAAGACAAACGTCCAGCTTTTGCTGCTACAGCAAAGGTGCCAGCGGCGAAAAGTAATGCTGGTTCTCACTGCCTCCTGGAACCTCTTCAAATGCCCCAGACAATGTGGCCCTCTCTGCTTTCCTGCGGACTCCATCCTCAAAAGCACCTTTTTTCGCTTTCGGCAGCCTCCGGAGCAAAAAAGACAAACGTCCAGCTTTTGCTGCCACAGCAAAGGTGCCAGCGGGGAAAAGTAATGCTGGTCCTCACTGCCTCCTGGAACCCCTGCAAATGCCCCAGACCATTTGGCCCTCTCTGCTTTCCTGCGGACTCTATCCTCAAAAGCGCCTTTTTTCACTTTCGGCGCCCTCCGGTGGTAAAAAGACAAATGTCCAGCTTTTGCTGCCACAGCAAATGTGACAGCGGGGAAAAGTAATGCTGGTCCTCACTGCCTCCTGGAACCCTTTCAAATGCCCCAGACAATTTGGCCCTCTCTGCTTTTCTGCGGACTCCATCCTCAAAAGCACCTGTTTTCGCTTTCGGCAGCCTCCAGAGCAAAAAAGACAAACGTCCAGCTTTTACTGCCACAGCAAAGGTGCCAGCGGGGAAAAGTAATGCTGGTTCTCACTGCCTCCTGGAACCTCTTCAAATGCCACAGACAATTTGGCCCTCTCTGCTTTCCTGCGGACTCCATCCTCAAAAGAACCTGTTTTCGCTTTCGGCAACCTCCGGAGCAAAAAAGACAAACGTCCAGCTTTTGCTGCCACAGCAAAGGTGCCAGCGGGGAAAAGTAATGCTGGTTCTCACTGCCTCCTGGAACCCTTTCAAATGCCACAGACAATTTGGCCCTCTCTGCTTACCTGCGGACTCCATCCTCAAAAGCACCTGTTTTCGCTTTCGGCATCCTCCGGAGCAAAAAAGACAAACGTCCAGCTTTTGCTGCCACAGCAAAGGTGCCAGCCGGGAAAAGTAATGCTGGTTCTCACTGCCTCCTGGAACCCTTTCAAATGCCACAGACAATTTGGCCCTCTCTGCTTTCCTGCGGACTCCATCCTCAAAAGCACCTGTTTTCGCTTTCGGCAACCTCCGGAGCAAAAAAGACAAACGTCCAGCTTTTGCTGCCACAGCAAAGGTGCCAGCGGGGAAAAGTGATGCTGGTCCTCACTGCCTCCTGGAACCCCCTTCTAATGCCCCAGACAATTTGGCCCTCTCTGCTTTCCTGCACACTCTAGCCTCAAAAGCACCTTTTTTCACTTTTGGCGCTCTTTGGAGCAAAAAAAGACAAATGTCCAGCTAATGCTGCCACAGCAAAGGTGCCAGCGGGGAAAAGTGATGCTGGTCCTCACTGCCTCCTGGAACCCCTTCTAATGCCCCAACACAATTTGGCCCTCTCTGCTTTCCTGCACACTCTAGCCTCAAAAGCACCTTTTTTCACTTTCGGCGCTGTTTGGAGCAAAAAAGACAAACGTCCAGCTTTTGCTGCCACAGCAAAGGTGCCAGCGGGAAAAGTAATGCTGGTTCTCACTGCCTCCTGGAACTCTTTCAAATGCCACAGACAATTTGGCCCTCTCTGCTTTCCTGCGGACTCCATCCTCAATAGCACCTGTTTTCGCTTTCGCCAGCCTCCGGAGCAAAAAAGACAAACGTCCAGGTTTTGCTGCCACAGCAAAGGTGCCAGCGGGGAAAAGTAATGCTGGTTCTCACTGCCTCCTGGAACCTCTTCAAATGCCACAGACAATTTGGCACTCTCTGCTTTCCTGCGGACTCCATCCTCAAAAGCACCTGTTTTCGCTTTCGGCAACATCCGGAGCAAAAAAGACAAACGTCCAGCTTTTGCTGCCACAGCAAAGGTGCCAGCGGGGAAAAGTAATGCTGGTTCTCACTGCCTCCTGGAACCCTTTCAAATGCCACAGACAATTTGGCCCTCTCTGCTTTCCTGCGGACTCCATCCTCAAAAGCACCTGTTTTCGCTTTCGGCATCCTCCGGAGCAAAAAAGACAAACGTCCAGCTTTTGCTGACACAGCAAAGGTGCCAGCCGGGAAAAGTAATGCTGGTTCTCACTGCCTCCTGGAACCCTTTCAAATGCCACAGACAATTTGGCCCTCTCTGCTTTCCTGCGGACTCCATCCTCAAAAGCACCTGTTTTCGCTTTCGGCAACCTCCGGAGCAAAAAAGACAAACGTCCAGCTTTTGCTGCCACAGCAAAGGTGCCAGCGGGGAAAAGTGATGCTGGTCCTCACTGCCTCCTGGAACCCCTTCTAATGCCCCAGACAATTTGGCCCTCTCTGCTTTCCTGCACACTCTAGCCTCAAAAGCACCTTTTTTCACTTTTGGCGCTCTTTGGAGCAAAAAAAGACAAATGTCCAGCTAATGCTGCCACAGCAAAGGTGCCAGCGGGGAAAAGTGATGCTGGTCCTCACTGCCTCCTGGAACCCCTTCTAATGCCCCACACAATTTGGCCCTCTCTGCTTTCCTGCACACTCTAGCCTCAAAAGCACCTTTTTTCACTTTCGGCGCTGTTTGGAGCAAAAAAGACAAACGTCCAGCTTTTGCTGCCACAGCAAAGGTGCCAGCGGGGAAAAGTAATGCTGGTTCTCACTGCCTCCTGGAACCCTTTCAAATGCCACAGACAATTTGGCCCTCTCTGCTTTCCTGCGGACTCCATCCTCAAAAGCACCTGTTTTCACTTTCGGCATCCTCAGGTGCAAAAAAGACAAACGTCCAGCTTTTGCTGCCACAGCAAAGGTGTCAACGGGGAAAAGTAATGCTGGTTCTCACTGCCTCCTGGAACCCTTTCAAATGCCCCAGACAATTTGGCCCTCTCTGCTTTCCTGCGGACTCCATCCTCAAAAGCACCTGTTTTCGCTTTCGGCAACATCCGGAGCAAAAAAGACAAACCTACAGCTTTTGCTGCCACAGCAAATGAGCCGGCGGGGAAAAGTGATGCTGGTCCTCATTGCCTCCTGGAACCCTTTCAAATGCCACAGACAATTTGGCCCTCTCTGCTTTCCTGCGGACTCCATCCTCAAAAGCACCTGTTTTCGCTTTCGGCAGCCTCCGGAGCAAAAAAGACAAACGTCCAGCTTTTGCTGCCACAGCAAAGGTGCCAGCGGGGAAAAGTAATGCTGGTTCTCACTGCCTCCTGGAACCCTTTCAAATGCCACAGACAATTTGGCCCTCTCTGCTTTCCTGCGGACTCCATCCTCAAAAGCACCTTTTTTTGCTTTCGGCATCCTCCGGAGCAAAAAAGACAAACGTCCAGCTTTTGCTGCCACAGCAAAGGTGCCAGCGGGGAAAAGTAATGCTGGTTCTATCTGCCTCCTGGAACCCTTTCAAATGCCACAGACAATTTGGCCCTCTCTGCTTTCCTGCGGACTCCATCCTCAAAAGCACCTGTTTTCACTTTCGGCATCCTCAGGTGCAAAAAAGACAAACGTCCAGCTTTTGCTGCCACAGCAAAGGTGTCAGCGGGGAAAAGTAATGCTGGTTCTCACTGCCTCCTGGAACCCTTTCAAATGCCCCAGACAATTTGGCCCTCTCTGCTTTCCTGCGGACTCCATCCTCAAAAGCACCTGTTTTCGCTTTCGGCAACATCCGGAGCAAAAAAGACAAACCTACAGCTTTTGCTGCCACAGCAAATGAGCCGGCAGGGAAAAGTGATGCTGGTCCTCATTGCCTCCTGGAACCCTTTCAAATGCCACAGACAATTTGGCCCTCTCTGCTTTCCTGCGGACTCCATCCTCAAAAGCACCTGTTTTCGCTTTCGGCAGCCTCCGGAGCAAAAAAGACAAACGTCCAGCTTTTGCTGCCACAGCAAAGGTGCCAGCGGGGAAAAGTAATGCTGGTTCTCACTGCCTCCTGGAACCCTTTCAAATGCCACAGACAATTTGGCCCTCTCTGCTTTCCTGCGGACTCCATCCTCAAAAGCACCTTTTTTTGCTTTCGGCATCCTCCGGAGCAAAAAAGACAAACGTCCAGCTTTTGCTGCCACAGCAAAGGTGCCAGCGGGGAAAAGTAATGCTGGTTCTCACTGCCTCCTGGAACCCTTTTAAATGCCCCAGACAATTTGGCCCTCTCTGCTTTCCTGCGGACTCCATCCTCAAAAGCACCTGTTTTCGCTTTCGGCAACCTCCGGAGCAAAAAAGACAAACGTCCAGCTTTTGCTGCCACAGCAAAGGTGCCAGCGGGGAAAAGTGATGCTGGTCCTCACTGCCTCCTGGAACCCCTTCTAATGCCCCAGACAATTTGGCCCTCTCTGCTTTCCTGCACACTCTAGCCTCAAAAGCACCTTTTTTCACTTTTGGCGCTCTTTGGAGCAAAAAAAGACAAATGTCCAGTTAATGCTGCCACAGCAAAGGTGTCAGCGGGGAAAAGTGATGCTGGTCCTCACTGCCTCCTGGAACCCCTTCTAATGCCCCACACAATTTGGCCCTCTCTGCTTTCCTGCACACTCTAGCCTCAAAAGCACCTTTTTTCGCTTTCGGCAGCCTCCGGAGCAAAAAAGACAAACGTCCAGCTTTTACTGCCACAGCAAAGGTGCCAGCGGGGAAAAGTAATGCTGGTTCTCACTGCGTCATGGAACCTCTTCAAATGCCACAGACAATTTGGCCCTCTCTGCTTTCCTGCGGACTCCATCCTCAAAAGCACCTGTTTTCGCTTTCGGCATCCTCCGGAGCAAAAAAGACAAACGTCCAGCTTTTGCTGCCACAGCAAAGGTGCCAGCGGGGAAAAGTAATGCTGGTCCTCACTGCCTCCTGGAACCCTTTTAAATGCCACAGACAATTTGGCCCTCTCTGCTTTCCTGCGGACTCCATCCTCAAAAGCACCTTTTTTTGCTTTCGCCATCCTCCAGAGCAAAAAAGACAAACGTCCAGCTTTTGCTGCTACAGCAAAGGTGCCAGCGGCGAAAAGTAATGCTGGTTCTCACTGCCTCCTGGAACCTCTTCAAATGCCACAGACAATTTGGCCCTCTCTGCTTTCCTGCGGACTCCATCCTCAAAAGCACCTTTTTTCGCTTTCGGCAGCCTCCGGAGCAAAAAAGACAAACGTCCAGCTTTTGCTGCCACAGCAAAGGTGCCAGCGGGGAAAAGTAATGCTGGTTCTCACTGCGTCCTGGAACCTCTTCAAATGCCACAGACAATTTGGCCCTCTCTGCTTTCCTGCGGACTCCATCCTCAAAAGCACCTTTTTTCGCTTTCGGCAGCCTCCGGAGCAAAAAAGACAAACGTACAGGTTTTCCTGCCACAGCAAAGGTGCCAGCAGGGAAAAGTAATGCTGGTTCTCACTGCGTCATGGAACCTCTTCAAATGCCACAGACAATTTGGCCCTCTCTGCTTTCCTGCGGACTCCATCCTCAAAAGCACCTGTTTTCGCTTTCGGCATTCTCAGGAGCAAAAAAGACAAACGTCCAGCTTTTGCTGCCACAGCAAAGGTGCCAGCGGGGAAAAGTAATGCTGGTTCTCACTGCCTCCTGGAACCTCTTCAAATGCCACAGACAATTTGGCCCTCTCTGCTTTCCTGCGGACTCCATCCTCAAAAGAACCTGTTTTCGCTTTCGGCAACCTCCGGAGCAAAAAAGACAAACGTCCAGCTTTTGCTGCCACAGCAAAGGTGCCAGCGGGGAAAAGTAATGCTGGTTCTCACTGCCTCCTGGAACCCTTTCAAATGCCACAGACAATTTGGCCCTCTCTGCTTACCTGCGGACTCCATCCTCAAAAGCACCTGTTTTCGCTTTCGGCATCCTCCGGAGCAAAAAAGACAAACGTCCAGCTTTTGCTGACACAGCAAAGGTGCCAGCCGGGAAAAGTAATGCTGGTTCTCACTGCCTCCTGGAACCCTTTCAAATGCCACAGACAATTTGGCCCTCTCTGCTTTCCTGCGGACTCCATCCTCAAAAGCACCTGTTTTCGCTTTCGGCAACCTCCGGAGCAAAAAAGACAAACGTCCAGCTTTTGCTGCCACAGCAAAGGTGCCAGCGGGGAAAAGTGATGCTGGTCCTCACTGCCTCCTGGAACCCCTTCTAATGCCCCAGACAATTTGGCCCTCTCTGCTTTCCTGCACACTCTAGCCTCAAAAGCACCTTTTTTCACTTTTGGCGCTCTTTGGAGCAAAAAAAGACAAATGTCCAGCTAATGCTGCCACAGCAAAGGTGCCAGCGGGGAAAAGTGATGCTGGTCCTCACTGCCTCCTGGAACCCCTTCTAATGCCCCACACAATTTGGCCCTCTCTGCTTTCCTGCACACTCTAGCCTCAAAAGCACCTTTTTTCACTTTCGGCGCTGTTTGGAGCAAAAAAGACAAACGTCCAGCTTTTGCTGCCACAGCAAAGGTGCCAGCGGGGAAAAGTAATGCTGGTTCTCACTGCCTCCTGGAACCCTTTCAAATGCCACAGACAATTTGGCCCTCTCTGCTTTCCTGCGGACTCCATCCTCAAAAGCACCTGTTTTCACTTTCGGCATCCTCAGGTGCAAAAAAGACAAACGTCCAGCTTTTGCTGCCACAGCAAAGGTGTCAACGGGGAAAAGTAATGCTGGTTCTCACTGCCTCCTGGAACCCTTTCAAATGCCCCAGACAATTTGGCCCTCTCTGCTTTCCTGCGGACTCCATCCTCAAAAGCACCTGTTTTCGCTTTCGGCAACATCCGGAGCAAAAAAGACAAACCTACAGCTTTTGCTGCCACAGCAAATGAGCCGGCGGGGAAAAGTGATGCTGGTCCTCATTGCCTCCTGGAACCCTTTCAAATGCCACAGACAATTTGGCCCTCTCTGCTTTCCTGCGGACTCCATCCTCAAAAGCACCTGTTTTCGCTTTCGGCAGCCTCCGGAGCAAAAAAAAACGTCCAGCTTTTGCTGCCACAGCAAAGGTGCCAGCGGGGAAAAGTAATGCTGGTTCTCACTGCCTCCTGGAACCCTTTCAAATGCCACAGACAATTTGGCCCTCTCTGCTTTCCTGCGGACTCCATCCTCAAAAGCACCTTTTTTTGCTTTCGGCATCCTCCGGAGCAAAAAAGACAAACGTCCAGCTTTTGCTGCCACAGCAAAGGTGCCAGCGGGGAAAAGTAATGCTGGTTCTCACTGCCTCCTGGAACCCTTTCAAATGCCACAGACAATTTGGCCCTCTCTGCTTTCCTGCGGACTCCATCCTCAAAAGCACCTGTTTTCACTTTCGGCATCCTCAGGTGCAAAAAAGACAAACGTCCAGCTTTTGCTGCCACAGCAAAGGTGTCAGCGGGGAAAAGTAATGCTGGTTCTCACTGCCTCCTGGAACCCTTTCAAATGCCCCAGACAATTTGGCCCTCTCTGCTTTCCTGCGGACTCCATCCTCAAAAGCACCTGTTTTCGCTTTCGGCAACATCCGGAGCAAAAAAGACAAACCTACAGCTTTTGCTGCCACAGCAAATGAGCCGGCAGGGAAAAGTGATGCTGGTCCTCATTGCCTCCTGGAACCCTTTCAAATGCCACAGACAATTTGGCCCTCTCTGCTTTCCTGCGGACTCCATCCTCAAAAGCACCTGTTTTCGCTTTCGGCAGCCTCCGGAGCAAAAAAGACAAACGTCCAGCTTTTGCTGCCACAGCAAAGGTGCCAGCGGGGAAAAGTAATGCTGGTTCTCACTGCCTCCTGGAACCCTTTCAAATGCCACAGACAATTTGGCCCTCTCTGCTTACCTGCGGACTCCATCCTCAAAAGCACCTGTTTTCGCTTTCGGCATCCTCCGGAGCAAAAAAGACAAACGTCCAGCTTTTGCTGCCACAGCAAAGGTGCCAGCCGGGAAAAGTAATGCTGGTTCTCACTGCCTCCTGGAACCCTTTCAAATGCCACAGACAATTTGGCCCTCTCTGCTTTCCTGCGGACTCCATCCTCAAAAGCACCTGTTTTCGCTTTCGGCAACCTCCGGAGCAAAAAAGACAAACGTCCAGCTTTTGCTGCCACAGCAAAGGTGCCAGCGGGGAAAAGTGATGCTGGTCCTCACTGCCTCCTGGAACCCCTTCTAATGCCCCAGACAATTTGGCCCTCTCTGCTTTCCTGCACACTCTAGCCTCAAAAGCACCTTTTTTCACTTTTGGCGCTCTTTGGAGCAAAAAAAGACAAATGTCCAGCTAATGCTGCCACAGCAAAGGTGCCAGCGGGGAAAAGTGATGCTGGTCCTCACTGCCTCCTGGAACCCCTTCTAATGCCCCACACAATTTGGCCCTCTCTGCTTTCCTGCACACTCTAGCCTCAAAAGCACCTTTTTTCACTTTCGGCGCTGTTTGGAGCAAAAAAGACAAACGTCCAGCTTTTGCTGCCACAGCAAAGGTGCCAGCGGGGAAAAGTAATGCTGGTTCTCACTGCCTCCTGGAACTCTTTCAAATGCCACAGACAATTTGGCCCTCTCTGCTTTCCTGCGGACTCCATCCTCAAAAGCACCTGTTTTCGCTTTCGGCAGCCTCCGGAGCAAAAAAGACAAACGTCCAGCTTTTGCTGCCACAGCAAAGGTGCCACCGGGGAAAAGTAATGCTGGTTCTCACTGCCTCCTGGAACCTCTTCAAATGCCACAGACAATTTGGCACTCTCTGCTTTCCTGCGGACTCCATCCTCAAAAGCACCTGTTTTCGCTTTCGGCAGCCTCCGGAGCAAAAAAGACAAACGTCCAGCTTTTGCTGCCACAGCAAAGGTGCCAGCGGGGAAAAGTAATGCTGGTTCTCACTGCCTCCTGGAACCCTTTCAAATGCCACAGACAATTTGGCCCTCTCTGCTTTCCTGCGGACTCCATCCTCAAAAGCACCTGTTTTCGCTTTCGGCATCCTCCGGAGCAAAAAAGACAAACGTCCAGCTTTTGCTGACACAGCAAAGGTGCCAGCCGGGAAAAGTAATGCTGGTTCTCACTGCCTCCTGGAACCCTTTCAAATGCCACAGACAATTTGGCCCTCTCTGCTTTCCTGCGGACTCCATCCTCAAAAGCACCTGTTTTCGCTTTCGGCAACCTCCGGAGCAAAAAAGACAAACGTCCAGCTTTTGCTGCCACAGCAAAGGTGCCAGCGGGGAAAAGTGATGCTGGTCCTCACTGCCTCCTGGAACCCCTTCTAATGCCCCAGACAATTTGGCCCTCTCTGCTTTCCTGCACACTCTAGCCTCAAAAGCACCTTTTTTCACTTTTGGCGCTCTTTGGAGCAAAAAAAGACAAATGTCCAGCTAATGCTGCCACAGCAAAGGTGCCAGCGGGGAAAAGTGATGCTGGTCCTCACTGCCTCCTGGAACCCCTTCTAATGCCCCACACAATTTGGCCCTCTCTGCTTTCCTGCACACTCTAGCCTCAAAAGCACCTTTTTTCACTTTCGGCGCTGTTTGGAGCAAAAAAGACAAACGTCCAGCTTTTGCTGCCACAGCAAAGGTGCCAGCGGGGAAAAGTAATGCTGGTTCTCACTGCCTCCTGGAACCCTTTCAAATGCCACAGACAATTTGGCCCTCTCTGCTTTCCTGCGGACTCCATCCTCAAAAGCACCTGTTTTCACTTTCGGCATCCTCAGGTGCAAAAAAGACAAACGTCCAGCTTTTGCTGCCACAGCAAAGGTGTCAACGGGGAAAAGTAATGCTGGTTCTCACTGCCTCCTGGAACCCTTTCAAATGCCCCAGACAATTTGGCCCTCTCTGCTTTCCTGCGGACTCCATCCTCAAAAGCACCTGTTTTCGCTTTCGGCAACATCCGGAGCAAAAAAGACAAACCTACAGCTTTTGCTGCCACAGCAAATGAGCCGGCGGGGAAAAGTGATGCTGGTCCTCATTGCCTCCTGGAACCCTTTCAAATGCCACAGACAATTTGGCCCTCTCTGCTTTCCTGCGGACTCCATCCTCAAAAGCACCTGTTTTCGCTTTCGGCAGCCTCCGGAGCAAAAAAAACGTCCAGCTTTTGCTGCCACAGCAAAGGTGCCAGCGGGGAAAAGTAATGCTGGTTCTCACTGCCTCCTGGAACCCTTTCAAATGCCACAGACAATTTGGCCCTCTCTGCTTTCCTGCGGACTCCATCCTCAAAAGCACCTTTTTTTGCTTTCGGCATCCTCCGGAGCAAAAAAGACAAACGTCCAGCTTTTGCTGCCACAGCAAAGGTGCCAGCGGGGAAAAGTAATGCTGGTTCTCACTGCCTCCTGGAACCCTTTCAAATGCCACAGACAATTTGGCCCTCTCTGCTTTCCTGCGGACTCCATCCTCAAAAGCACCTGTTTTCACTTTCGGCATCCTCAGGTGCAAAAAAGACAAACGTCCAGCTTTTGCTGCCACAGCAAAGGTGTCAGCGGGGAAAAGTAATGCTGGTTCTCACTGCCTCCTGGAACCCTTTCAAATGCCCCAGACAATTTGGCCCTCTCTGCTTTCCTGCGGACTCCATCCTCAAAAGCACCTGTTTTCGCTTTCGGCAACATCCGGAGCAAAAAAGACAAACCTACAGCTTTTGCTGCCACAGCAAATGAGCCGGCAGGGAAAAGTGATGCTGGTCCTCATTGCCTCCTGGAACCCTTTCAAATGCCACAGACAATTTGGCCCTCTCTGCTTTCCTGCGGACTCCATCCTCAAAAGCACCTGTTTTCGCTTTCGGCAGCCTCCGGAGCAAAAAAGACAAACGTCCAGCTTTTGCTGCCACAGCAAAGGTGCCAGCGGGGAAAAGTAATGCTGGTTCTCACTGCCTCCTGGAACCCTTTCAAATGCCACAGACAATTTGGCCCTCTCTGCTTTCCTGCGGACTCCATCCTCAAAAGCACCTTTTTTTGCTTTCGGCATCCTCCGGAGCAAAAAAGACAAACGTCCAGCTTTTGCTGCCACAGCAAAGGTGCCAGCGGGGAAAAGTAATGCTGGTTCTCACTGCCTCCTGGAACCCTTTCAAATGCCCCAGACAATTTGGCCCTCTCTGCTTTCCTGCGGACTCCATCCTCAAAAGCACCTGTTTTCGCTTTCGGCAACCTCCGGAGCAAAAAAGACAAACGTCCAGCTTTTGCTGCCACAGCAAAGGTGCCAGCGGGGAAAAGTGATGCTGGTCCTCACTGCCTCCTGGAACCCCTTCTAATGCCCCAGACAATTTGGCCCTCTCTGCTTTCCTGCACACTCTAGCCTCAAAAGCACCTTTTTTCACTTTTGGCGCTCTTTGGAGCAAAAAAAGACAAATGTCCAGTTAATGCTGCCACAGCAAAGGTGTCAGCGGGGAAAAGTGATGCTGGTCCTCACTGCCTCCTGGAACCCCTTCTAATGCCCCACACAATTTGGCCCTCTCTGCTTTCCTGCACACTCTAGCCTCAAAAGCACCTTTTTTCACTTTTGGCGCTCTTTGGAGCAAAAAAAGACAAATGTCCAGCTAATGCTGCCACAGCAAAGGTGCCAGCGGGGAAAAGTGATGCTGGTCCTCACTGCCTCCTGGAACCCCTTCTAATGCCCCACACAATTTGGCCCTCTCTGCTTTCCTGCACACTCTAGCCTCAAAAGCACCTTTTTTCACTTTCGGCGCTGTTTGGAGCAAAAAAGACAAACGTCCAGCTTTTGCTGCCACAGCAAAGGTGCCAGCGGGGAAAAGTAATGCTGGTTCTCACTGCCTCCTGGAACTCTTTCAAATGCCACAGACAATTTGGCCCTCTCTGCTTTCCTGCGGACTCCATCCTCAAAAGCACCTGTTTTCGCTTTCGGCAGCCTCCGGAGCAAAAAAGACAAACGTCCAGCTTTTGCTGCCACAGCAAAGGTGCCACCGGGGAAAAGTAATGCTGGTTCTCACTGCCTCCTGGAACCTCTTCAAATGCCACAGACAATTTGGCACTCTCTGCTTTCCTGCGGACTCCATCCTCAAAAGCACCTGTTTTCGCTTTCGGCAGCCTCCGGAGCAAAAAAGACAAACGTCCAGCTTTTGCTGCCACAGCAAAGGTGCCAGCGGGGAAAAGTAATGCTGGTTCTCACTGCCTCCTGGAACCCTTTCAAATGCCACAGACAATTTGGCCCTCTCTGCTTTCCTGCGGACTCCATCCTCAAAAGCACCTGTTTTCGCTTTCGGCATCCTCCGGAGCAAAAAAGACAAACGTCCAGCTTTTGCTGACACAGCAAAGGTGCCAGCCGGGAAAAGTAATGCTGGTTCTCACTGCCTCCTGGAACCCTTTCAAATGCCACAGACAATTTGGCCCTCTCTGCTTTCCTGCGGACTCCATCCTCAAAAGCACCTGTTTTCGCTTTCGGCAACCTCCGGAGCAAAAAAGACAAACGTCCAGCTTTTGCTGCCACAGCAAAGGTGCCAGCGGGGAAAAGTGATGCTGGTCCTCACTGCCTCCTGGAACCCCTTCTAATGCCCCAGACAATTTGGCCCTCTCTGCTTTCCTGCACACTCTAGCCTCAAAAGCACCTTTTTTCACTTTTGGCGCTCTTTGGAGCAAAAAAAGACAAATGTCCAGCTAATGCTGCCACAGCAAAGGTGCCAGCGGGGAAAAGTGATGCTGGTCCTCACTGCCTCCTGGAACCCCTTCTAATGCCCCACACAATTTGGCCCTCTCTGCTTTCCTGCACACTCTAGCCTCAAAAGCACCTTTTTTCACTTTCGGCGCTGTTTGGAGCAAAAAAGACAAACGTCCAGCTTTTGCTGCCACAGCAAAGGTGCCAGCGGGGAAAAGTAATGCTGGTTCTCACTGCCTCCTGGAACCCTTTCAAATGCCACAGACAATTTGGCCCTCTCTGCTTTCCTGCGGACTCCATCCTCAAAAGCACCTGTTTTCACTTTCGGCATCCTCAGGTGCAAAAAAGACAAACGTCCAGCTTTTGCTGCCACAGCAAAGGTGTCAACGGGGAAAAGTAATGCTGGTTCTCACTGCCTCCTGGAACCCTTTCAAATGCCCCAGACAATTTGGCCCTCTCTGCTTTCCTGCGGACTCCATCCTCAAAAGCACCTGTTTTCGCTTTCGGCAACATCCGGAGCAAAAAAGACAAACCTACAGCTTTTGCTGCCACAGCAAATGAGCCGGCGGGGAAAAGTGATGCTGGTCCTCATTGCCTCCTGGAACCCTTTCAAATGCCACAGACAATTTGGCCCTCTCTGCTTTCCTGCGGACTCCATCCTCAAAAGCACCTGTTTTCGCTTTCGGCAGCCTCCGGAGCAAAAAAAAACGTCCAGCTTTTGCTGCCACAGCAAAGGTGCCAGCGGGGAAAAGTAATGCTGGTTCTCACTGCCTCCTGGAACCCTTTCAAATGCCACAGACAATTTGGCCCTCTCTGCTTTCCTGCGGACTCCATCCTCAAAAGCACCTTTTTTTGCTTTCGGCATCCTCCGGAGCAAAAAAGACAAACGTCCAGCTTTTGCTGCCACAGCAAAGGTGCCAGCGGGGAAAAGTAATGCTGGTTCTCACTGCCTCCTGGAACCCTTTCAAATGCCACAGACAATTTGGCCCTCTCTGCTTTCCTGCGGACTCCATCCTCAAAAGCACCTGTTTTCACTTTCGGCATCCTCAGGTGCAAAAAAGACAAACGTCCAGCTTTTGCTGCCACAGCAAAGGTGTCAGCGGGGAAAAGTAATGCTGGTTCTCACTGCCTCCTGGAACCCTTTCAAATGCCCCAGACAATTTGGCCCTCTCTGCTTTCCTGCGGACTCCATCCTCAAAAGCACCTGTTTTCGCTTTCGGCAACATCCGGAGCAAAAAAGACAAACCTACAGCTTTTGCTGCCACAGCAAATGAGCCGGCAGGGAAAAGTGATGCTGGTCCTCATTGCCTCCTGGAACCCTTTCAAATGCCACAGACAATTTGGCCCTCTCTGCTTTCCTGCGGACTCCATCCTCAAAAGCACCTGTTTTCGCTTTCGGCAGCCTCCGGAGCAAAAAAGACAAACGTCCAGCTTTTGCTGCCACAGCAAAGGTGCCAGCGGGGAAAAGTAATGCTGGTTCTCACTGCCTCCTGGAACCCTTTCAAATGCCACAGACAATTTGGCCCTCTCTGCTTTCCTGCGGACTCCATCCTCAAAAGCACCTTTTTTTGCTTTCGGCATCCTCCGGAGCAAAAAAGACAAACGTCCAGCTTTTGCTGCCACAGCAAAGGTGCCAGCGGGGAAAAGTAATGCTGGTTCTCACTGCCTCCTGGAACCCTTTCAAATGCCCCAGACAATTTGGCCCTCTCTGCTTTCCTGCGGACTCCATCCTCAAAAGCACCTGTTTTCGCTTTCGGCAACCTCCGGAGCAAAAAAGACAAACGTCCAGCTTTTGCTGCCACAGCAAAGGTGCCAGCGGGGAAAAGTGATGCTGGTCCTCACTGCCTCCTGGAACCCCTTCTAATGCCCCAGACAATTTGGCCCTCTCTGCTTTCCTGCACACTCTAGCCTCAAAAGCACCTTTTTTCACTTTTGGCGCTCTTTGGAGCAAAAAAAGACAAATGTCCAGTTAATGCTGCCACAGCAAAGGTGTCAGCGGGGAAAAGTGATGCTGGTCCTCACTGCCTCCTGGAACCCCTTCTAATGCCCCACACAATTTGGCCCTCTCTGCTTTCCTGCACACTCTAGCCTCAAAAGCACCTTTTTTCGCTTTCGGCAGCCTCCGGAGCAAAAAAGACAAACGTCCAGCTTTTACTGCCACAGCAAAGGTGCCAGCGGGGAAAAGTAATGCTGGTTCTCACTGCGTCATGGAACCTCTTCAAATGCCACAGACAATTTGGCCCTCTCTGCTTTACTGCGGACTCCATCCTCAAAAGCACCTGTTTTCGCTTTCGGCATCCTCCGGAGCAAAAAAGACAAACGTCCAGCTTTTGCTGCCACAGCAAAGGTGCCAGCGGGGAAAAGTAATGCTGGTCCTCACTGCCTCCTGGAACCCTTTTAAATGCCACAGACAATTTGGCCCTCTCTGCTTTCCTGCGGACTCCATCCTCAAAAGCACCTTTTTTTGCTTTCGCCATCCTCCAGAGCAAAAAAGACAAACGTCCAGCTTTTGCTGCTACAGCAAAGGTGCCAGCGGCGAAAAGTAATGCTGGTTCTCACTGCCTCCTGGAACCTCTTCAAATGCCACAGACAATTTGGCCCTCTCTGCTTTCCTGCGGACTCCATCCTCAAAAGCACCTTTTTTCGCTTTCGGCAGCCTCCGGAGCAAAAAAGACAAACGTCCAGCTTTTGCTGCCACAGCAAAGGTGCCAGCGGGGAAAAGTAATGCTGGTTCTCACTGCGTCCTGGAACCTCTTCAAATGCCACAGACAATTTGGCCCTCTCTGCTTTCCTGCGGACTCCATCCTCAAAAGCACCTTTTTTCGCTTTCGGCAGCCTCCGGAGCAAAAAAGACAAACGTACAGGTTTTCCTGCCACAGCAAAGGTGCCAGCAGGGAAAAGTAATGCTGGTTCTCACTGCGTCATGGAACCTCTTCAAATGCCACAGACAATTTGGCCCTCTCTGCTTTCCTGCGGACTCCATCCTCAAAAGCACCTGTTTTCGCTTTCGGCATTCTCAGGAGCAAAAAAGACAAACGTCCAGCTTTTGCTGCCACAGCAAAGGTGCCAGCGGGGAAAAGTAATGCTGGTTCTCACTGCCTCCTGGAACCCTTTCAAATGCCACAGACAATTTGGCCCTCTCTGCTTTCCTGCGGACTCCATCCTCAAAAGCACCTGTTTTCACTTTCGGCATCCTCAGGTGCAAAAAAGACAAACGTCCAGCTTTTGCTGCCACAGCAAAGGTGTCAGCGGGGAAAAGTAATGCTGGTTCTAACTGCCTCCTGGAACCCTTTCAAATGCCCCAGACAATTTGGCCCTCTCTGCTTTCCTGCGGACTCCATCCTCAAAAGCACCTGTTTTCGCTTTCGGCAACTTCCGGAGCAAAAAAGACAAACCTACAGCTTTTGCTGCCACAGCAAATGAGCCGGCGGGGAAAAGTGATGCTGGTCCTCATTGCCTCCTGGAACCCTTTCAAATGCCACAGACAATTTGGCCCTCTCTGCTTTCCTGCGGACTCCATCCTCAAAAGCACCTGTTTTCGCTTTCGGCAGCCTCCGGAGCAAAAAAGACAAACGTCCAGCTTTTGCTGCCACAGCAAAGGTGCCAGCGGGGAAAAGTAATGCTGGTTCTCACTGCCTCCTGGAACCCTTTCAAATGCCACAGACAATTTGGCCCTCTCTGCTTTCCTGCGGACTCCATCCTCAAAAGCACCTTTTTTTGCTTTCGGCATCCTCCGGAGCAAAAAAGACAAACGTCCAGCTTTTGCTGCCACAGCAAAGGTGCCAGCGGGGAAAAGTAATGCTGGTTCTCACTGCCTCCTGGAACCCTTTCAAATGCCACAGACAATTTGGCCCTCTCTGCTTTCCTGCGGACTCCATCCTCAAAAGCACCTGTTTTCGCTTTCGGCAACCTCCGGAGCAAAAAAGACAAACGTCCAGCTTTTGCTGCCACAGCAAAGGTGCCAGCGGGGAAAAGTGATGCTGGTCCTCACTGCCTCCTGGAACCCCTTCTAATGCCCCAGACAATTTGGCCCTCTCTGCTTTCCTGCACACTCTAGCCTCAAAAGCACCTTTTTTCACTTTTGGCGCTCTTTGGAGCAAAAAAAGACAAATGTCCAGTTAATGCTGCCACAGCAAAGGTGTCAGCGGGGAAAAGTGATGCTGGTCCTCACTGCCTCCTGGAACCCCTTCTAATGCCCCACACAATTTGGCCCTCTCTGCTTTCCTGCACACTCTAGCCTCAAAAGCACCTTTTTTCGCTTTCGGCAGCCTCCGGAGCAAAAAAGACAAACGTCCAGCTTTTACTGCCACAGCAAAGGTGCCAGCGGGGAAAAGTAATGCTGGTTCTCACTGCGTCATGGAACCTCTTCAAATGCCACAGACAATTTGGCCCTCTCTGCTTTCCTGCGGACTCCATCCTCAAAAGCACCTGTTTTCGCTTTCGGCAGCCTCCGGAGCAAAAAAGACAAACGTCCAGCTTTTGCTGCCACAGCAAAGGTGCCAGCGGGGAAAAGTAATGCTGGTTCTCACTGCCTCCTGGAACCCTTTCAAATGCC
This sequence comes from Vanellus vanellus, assembly GCF_965231255.1. Classification (NCBI taxonomy): domain Eukaryota; kingdom Metazoa; phylum Chordata; class Aves; order Charadriiformes; family Charadriidae; genus Vanellus; species Vanellus vanellus. The sequence continues at coordinate 26,877 of NW_028128394.1, forward strand.
ACAGACAATTTGGCCCTCTCTGCTTTCCTGCGGACTCCATCCTCAAAAGCACCTGTTTTCGCTTTCGGCAGCCTCCGGAGCAAAAAAGACAAACGTCCAGCTTTTGCTGCCACAGCAAAGGTGCCAGCGGGGAAAAGTAATGCTGGTTCTCACTGCCTCCTGGAACTCTTTCAAATGCCCCAGACAATTTGGCCCTCTCTGCTTTCCTGCGGACTCCATCCTCAAAAGCACCTGTTTTCGCTTTCGGCATTCTCAGGAGCAAAAAAGACAAACGTCCAGCTTTTGCTGCCACAGCAAAGGTGCCAGCGGGGAAAAGTAATGCTGGTTCTCACTGCCTCCTGGAACCCTTTCAAATGCCCCAGACAATTTGGCCCTCTCTGCTTTCCTGCGGACTCCATCCTCAAAAGCACCTGTTTTCGCTTTCGGCATCCTCAGGTGCAAAAAAGACAAACGTTCAGCTTTTGCTGCCACAGCAAAGGTGTCAGCGGGGAAAAGTAATGCTGGTTCTCACTGCCTCCTGGAACCCTTTCAAATGCCCCAGACAATTTGGCCCTCTCTGCTTTCCTGCGGACTCCATCCTCAAAAGCACCTGTTTTCGCTTTCGGCAACCTCCGGAGCAAAAAAGACAAACGTACAGCTTTCGCTGCCACAGCAAAGGAGCCGGCGGGGAAAAGTGATGCTGGTCCTCATTGCCTCCTGGAACCCTTTCAAATGCCACAGACAATTTGGCCCTCTCTGCTTTCCTGCGGACTCCATCCTCAAAAGCACCTATTTTCGCTTTCGGCAGCCTCAGGAGCAAAAAAGACAAACGTCCAGCTTTTGCTGCCACAGCAAAGGTGCCAGCGGGGAAAAGTAATGCTGGTTCTCACTGCCTCCTGGAACCCTTTCAAATGCCACAGACAATTTGGCCCTCTCTGCTTTCCTGCGGACTCCATCCTCAAAAGCACCTGTTTTCGCTTTCGGCATTCTCAGGAGCAAAAAAGACAAACGTCAAGCTTTTGCTGCCACAGCAAAGGTGCCAGCGGGGAAAGTAATGATGGTTCTCACTGCCTCCTGGAACCCTTTCAAATGCCACAGACAATTTGGCCCTCTCTGCTTTCCTGCGGACGCCATCCTCAAAAGCACCTGTTTTCACTTTCGGCATCCTCAGGTGCAAAAAAGACAAACGTCCAGCTTTTGCTGCCACAGCAAAGGTGTCAGCGGGGAAAAGTAATGCTGGTTCTCACTGCCTCCTGGAACCCTTTCAAATGCCCCAGACAATTTGGCCCTCTCTGCTTTCCTGCGGACTCCATCCTCAAAAGCACCTGTTTTCGCTTTCGGCAACCTCCGGAGCAAAAAAGACAAACGTACAGCTTTTGCTGCCACAGCAAAAGAGCCGGGGGGAAAAGTGATGCTGGTCCTCATTGCCTCCTGGAACCCTTTCAAATGCCACAGACAATTTGGCCCTCTCTGCTTTCCTGCGGACTCCATCCTCAAAAGCACCTGTTTTCGCTTTCGGCAGCCTCCGGAGCAAAAAAGACAAACGTCCAGGTTTTGCTGCCACAGCAAAGGTGCCAGCGGGGAAAAGTAATGCTGGTTCTCACTGCCTCCTGGAACTCTTTCAAATGCCACAGACAATTTGGCCCTCTCTGCTTTCCTGCGGACTCCATCCTCAAAAGCACCTGTTTTCGCTTTCGGCAGCCTCCGGAGCAAAAAAGACAAACGTCCAGCTTTTGCTGCCACAGCAAAGGTGCCAGCGGGGAAAAGTAATGCTGGTTCTCACTGCCTCCTGGAACTCTTTCAAATGCCACAGACAATTTGGCCCTCTCTGCTTTCCTGCGGACTCCATCCTCAATAGCACCTGTTTTCGCTTTCGCCAGCCTCCGGAGCAAAAAAGACAAACGTCCAGCTTTTGCTGCCACAGCAAAGGTGCCAGCGGGGAAAAGTGATGCTGGTCCTCACTGCCTCCTGGAACCCCTTCTAATGCCCCAGACAATTTGGCCCTCTCTGCTTTCCTGCACACTCTAGCCTCAAAAGCACCTTTTTTCACTTTTGGCGCTCTTTGGAGCAAAAAAATACAAATGTCCAGCTAATGCTGCCACAGCAAAGGTGTCAGCGGGGAAAAGTGATGCTGGTTCTCACTGCCTCCTGGAACCCCTTCTAATGCCCCACACAATTTGGCCCTCTCTGCTTTCCTGCACACTCTAGCCTCAAAAGCACCTTTTTTCACTTTCGGCGCTGTTTGGAGCAAAAAAGACAAACGTCCAGCTTTTGCTGCCACAGCAAAGGTGCCAGCGGGGAAAAGTAATGCTGGTTCTCACTGCCTCCTGGAACTCTTTCAAATGCCACAGACAATTTGGCCCTCTCTGCTTTCCTGCGGACTCCATCCTCAAAAGCACCTGTTTTCGCTTTCGGCAGCCTCCGGAGCAAAAAAGACAAACGTACAGGTTTTCCTGCCACAGCAAAGGTGCCAGCGGGGAAAAGTAATGCTGGTTCTCACTGCGTCATGGAACCTCTTCAAATGCCCCAGACAATTTGGCCCTCTCTGCTTTCCTGCGGACTCCATCCTCAAAAGCACCTGTTTTCGCTTTCGGCAGCCTCCGGAGCAAAAAAGACAAACGTACAGCTTTCGCTGCCACAGCAAAGGAGCCGGCGGGGAAAAGTGATGCTGGTCCTCATTGCCTCCTGGAACCCTTTCAAATGCCCCAGACAATTTGGCCCTCTCTGCTTTCCTGCGGACTCCATCCTCAAAAGCACCTGTTTTCGCTTTCGGCAGCCTCCGGAGCAAAAAAGACAAACGTCCAGGTTTTGCTGCCACAGCAAAGGTGCCACCGGGGAAAAGTAATGCTGGTTCTCACTGCCTCCTGGAACTCTTTCAAATGCCACAGACAATTTGGCCCTCTCTGCTTTCCTGCGGACTCCATCCTCAAAAGCACCTGTTTTCGCTTTCGGCAGCCTCCGGAGCAAAAAAGACAAACGTCCAGCTTTTGCTGCCACAGCAAAGGTGCCAGCGGGGAAAAGTAATGCTGGTTCTCACTGCCTCCTGGAACCCTTTCAAATGCCCCAGACAATTTGGCCCTCTCTGCTTTCCTGCGGACTCCATCCTCAAAAGCACCTTTTTTTGCTTTCGCCATCCTCCGGAGCAAAAAAGACAAACGTCCAGCTTTTGCTGCCACAGCAAAGGTGCCAGCCGGGAAAAGTAATGCTGGTTCTCACTGCCTCCTGGAACCCTTTCAAATGCCCCAGACAATTTGGCCCTCTCTGCTTTCCTGCGGACTCCATCCTCAAAAGCACCTGTTTTCGCTTTCGGCAACCTCCGGAGCAAAAAAGACAAACGTACAGCTTTTGCTGCCACAGCAAAAGAGCCGGGGGAAAAGTGATGCTGGTCCTCATTGCCTCCTGGAACCCTTTCAAATGCCACAGACAATTTGGCCCTCTCTGCTTTCCTGCGGACTCCATCCTCAAAAGCACCTGTTTTCGCTTTCGGCAGCCTCCGGAGCAAAAAAGACAAACGTCCAGGTTTTGCTGCCACAGCAAAGGTGCCAGCGGGGAAAAGTAATGCTGGTTCTCACTGCCTCCTGGAACTCTTTCAAATGCCACAGACAATTTGGCCCTCTCTGCTTTCCTGCGGACTCCATCCTCAAAAGCACCTGTTTTCGCTTTCGGCAGCCTCCGGAGCAAAAAAGACAAACGTCCAGCTTTTGCTGCCACAGCAAAGGTGCCAGCGGGGAAAAGTAATGCTGGTTCTCACTGCCTCCTGGAACTCTTTCAAATGCCACAGACAATTTGGCCCTCTCTGCTTTCCTGCGGACTCCATCCTCAATAGCACCTGTTTTTCGCTTTCGCCAGCCTCCGGAGCAAAAAAGACAAACGTCCAGCTTTTGCTGCCACAGCAAAGGTGCCAGCGGGGAAAAGTGATGCTGGTCCTCACTGCCTCCTGGAACCCCTTCTAATGCCCCAGACAATTTGGCCCTCTCTGCTTTCCTGCACACTCTAGCCTCAAAAGCACCTTTTTTCACTTTTGGCGCTCTTTGGAGCAAAAAAATACAAATGTCCAGCTAATGCTGCCACAGCAAAGGTGTCAGCGGGGAAAAGTGATGCTGGTTCTCACTGCCTCCTGGAACCCCTTCTAATGCCCCACACAATTTGGCCCTCTCTGCTTTCCTGCACACTCTAGCCTCAAAAGCACCTTTTTTCACTTTCGGCGCTGTTTGGAGCAAAAAAGACAAACGTCCAGCTTTTGCTGCCACAGCAAAGGTGCCAGCGGGGAAAAGTAATGCTGGTTCTCACTGCCTCCTGGAACTCTTTCAAATGCCACAGACAATTTGGCCCTCTCTGCTTTCCTGCGGACTCCATCCTCAAAAGCACCTGTTTTCGCTTTCGGCAGCCTCCGGAGCAAAAAAGACAAACGTACAGGTTTTCCTGCCACAGCAAAGGTGCCAGCGGGGAAAAGTAATGCTGGTTCTCACTGCGTCATGGAACCTCTTCAAATGCCCCAGACAATTTGGCCCTCTCTGCTTTCCTGCGGACTCCATCCTCAAAAGCACCTGTTTTCGCTTTCGGCAGCCTCCGGAGCAAAAAAGACAAACGTACAGCTTTCGCTGCCACAGCAAAGGAGCCGGCGGGGAAAAGTGATGCTGGTCCTCATTGCCTCCTGGAACCCTTTCAAATGCCCCAGACAATTTGGCCCTCTCTGCTTTCCTGCGGACTCCATCCTCAAAAGCACCTGTTTTCGCTTTCGGCAGCCTCCGGAGCAAAAAAGACAAACGTCCAGGTTTTGCTGCCACAGCAAAGGTGCCACCGGGGAAAAGTAATGCTGGTTCTCACTGCCTCCTGGAACTCTTTCAAATGCCACAGACAATTTGGCCCTCTCTGCTTTCCTGCGGACTCCATCCTCAAAAGCACCTGTTTTCGCTTTCGGCAGCCTCCGGAGCAAAAAAGACAAACGTCCAGCTTTTGCTGCCACAGCAAAGGTGCCAGCGGGGAAAAGTAATGCTGGTTCTCACTGCCTCCTGGAACCCTTTCAAATGCCCCAGACAATTTGGCCCTCTCTGCTTTCCTGCGGACTCCATCCTCAAAAGCACCTTTTTTTGCTTTCGCCATCCTCCGGAGCAAAAAAGACAAACGTCCAGCTTTTTGCTGCCACAGCAAAGGTGCCAGCCGGGAAAAGTAATGCTGGTTCTCACTGCCTCCTGGAACCCTTTCAAATGCCACAGACAATTTGGCCCTCTCTGCTTTCCTGCGGACTCCATCCTCAAAAGCACCTGTTTTCGCTTTCGGCAACCTCCGGAGCAAAAAAGACAAACGTCCAGCTTTTGCTGCCACAGCAAAGGTGCCAGCGGGGAAAAGTGATGCTGGTCCTCACTGCCTTCTGGAACCCCTTCTAATGCCCCAGACAATTTGGCCCTCTCTGCTTTCCTGCACACTCTAGCCTCAAAAGCACCTTTTTTCACTTTTGGCGCTCTTTGGAGCAAAAAAAGACAAATGTCCAGCTAATGCTGCCACAGCAAAGGTGCCAGAGGGGAAAAGTGATGCTGGTCCTCACTGCCTCCTGGAACCCCTTCTAATGCCCCACACAATTTGGCCCCCTCTGCTTTCCTGCACACTCTAGCCTCAAAAGCACCTTTTTTCACTTTCGGCGCTGTTTGGAGCAAAAAAGACAAACGTCCAGCTTTTGCTGCCACAGGAAAGGAGCCGGCGGGGAAAAGTGATGCTGGTCCTCATTGCCTCCTGGAACCCTTTCAAATGCCCCAGACAATTTGGCCCTCTCTGCTTTCCTGCGGACTCCATCCTCAAAAGCACCTGTTTTCGCTTTCGGCAGCCTCCGGAGCAAAAAAGACAAACGTCCAGGTTTTGCTGCCACAGCAAAGGTGCCAGCGGGGAAAAGTAATGCTGGTTCTCACTGCCTCCTGGAACCCTTTCAAATGCCACAGACAATTTGGCCCTCTCTGCTTTCCTGCGGACTCCATCCTCAAAAGCACCTTTTTTCGCTTTCGTCAGCCTCCGGAGCAAAAAAGACAAACGTCCAGCTTTTGCTGCCACAGCAAAGGTGCCAGCGGGGAAAAGTAATGCTGGTTCTCACTGCCTCCTGGAACCCTTTCAAATGCCACAGACAATTTGGCCCTCTCTGCTTTCCTGCGGACTCCATCCTCAAAAGCACCTGTTTTCGCTTTCGGCATTCTCAGGAGCAAAAAAGACAAACGTCCAGCTTTTGCTGCCACAGCAAAGGTGCCAGCGGGGAAAAGTAATGCTGGTTCTCACTGCCTCCTGGAACCCTTTCAAATGCCACAGACAATTTGGCCCTCTCTGCTTTCCTGCGGACTCCATCCTCAATAGCACCTGTTTTCGCTTTCGCCAGCCTCCGGAGCAAAAAAGACAAACGTCCAGCTTTTGCTGCCACAGCAAAGGTGCCAGCGGGGAAAAGTGATGCTGGTCCTCACTGCCTCCTGGAACCCCTTCTAATGCCCCAGACAATTTGGCCCTCTCTGCTTTCCTGCACACTCTAGCCTCAAAAGCACCTTTTTTCACTTTTGGCGCTCTTTGGAGCAAAAAAATACAAATGTCCAGCTAATGCTGCCACAGCAAAGGTGTCAGCGGGGAAAAGTGATGCTGGTTCTCACTGCCTCCTGGAACCCCTTCTAATGCCCCACACAATTTGGCCCTCTCTGCTTTCCTGCACACTCTAGCCTCAAAAGCACCTTTTTTCACTTTCGGCGCTGTTTGGAGCAAAAAAGACAAACGTCCAGCTTTTGCTGCCACAGCAAAGGTGCCAGCGGGGAAAAGTAATGCTGGTTCTCACTGCCTCCTGGAACTCTTTCAAATGCCACAGACAATTTGGCCCTCTCTGCTTTCCTGCGGACTCCATCCTCAAAAGCACCTGTTTTCGCTTTCGGCAGCCTCCGGAGCAAAAAAGACAAACGTACAGGTTTTCCTGCCACAGCAAAGGTGCCAGCGGGGAAAAGTAATGCTGGTTCTCACTGCGTCATGGAACCTCTTCAAATGCCCCAGACAATTTGGCCCTCTCTGCTTTCCTGCGGACTCCATCCTCAAAAGCACCTGTTTTCGCTTTCGGCAGCCTCCGGAGCAAAAAAGACAAACGTACAGCTTTCGCTGCCACAGCAAAGGAGCCGGCGGGGAAAAGTGATGCTGGTCCTCATTGCCTCCTGGAACCCTTTCAAATGCCCCAGACAATTTGGCCCTCTCTGCTTTCCTGCGGACTCCATCCTCAAAAGCACCTGTTTTCGCTTTCGGCAGCCTCCGGAGCAAAAAAGACAAACGTCCAGGTTTTGCTGCCACAGCAAAGGTGCCACCGGGGAAAAGTAATGCTGGTTCTCACTGCCTCCTGGAACTCTTTCAAATGCCACAGACAATTTGGCCCTCTCTGCTTTCCTGCGGACTCCATCCTCAAAAGCACCTGTTTTCGCTTTCGGCAGCCTCCGGAGCAAAAAAGACAAACGTCCAGCTTTTGCTGCCACAGCAAAGGTGCCAGCGGGGAAAAGTAATGCTGGTTCTCACTGCCTCCTGGAACCCTTTCAAATGCCCCAGACAATTTGGCCCTCTCTGCTTTCCTGCGGACTCCATCCTCAAAAGCACCTTTTTTTGCTTTCGCCATCCTCCGGAGCAAAAAAGACAAACGTCCAGCTTTTGCTGCCACAGCAAAGGTGCCAGCCGGGAAAAGTAATGCTGGTTCTCACTGCCTCCTGGAACCCTTTCAAATGCCACAGACAATTTGGCCCTCTCTGCTTTCCTGCGGACTCCATCCTCAAAAGCACCTGTTTTCGCTTTCGGCAACCTCCGGAGCAAAAAAGACAAACGTCCAGCTTTTGCTGCCACAGCAAAGGTGCCAGCGGGGAAAAGTGATGCTGGTCCTCACTGCCTCCTGGAACCCCTTCTAATGCCCCAGACAATTTGGCCCTCTCTGCTTTCCTGCACACTCTAGCCTCAAAAGCACCTTTTTTCACTTTTGGCGCTCTTTGGAGCAAAAAAAGACAAATGTCCAGCTAATGCTGCCACAGCAAAGGTGCCAGAGGGGAAAAGTGATGCTGGTCCTCACTGCCTCCTGGAACCCCTTCTAATGCCCCACACAATTTGGCCCCCTCTGCTTTCCTGCACACTCTAGCCTCAAAAGCACCTTTTTTCACTTTCGGCGCTGTTTTGAGCAAAAAAGACAAACGTCCAGCTTTTGCTGCCACAGGAAAGGAGCCGGCGGGGAAAAGTGATGCTGGTCCTCATTGCCTCCTGGAACCCTTTCAAATGCCCCAGACAATTTGGCCCTCTCTGCTTTCCTGCGGACTCCATCCTCAAAAGCACCTGTTTTCGCTTTCGGCAGCCTCCGGAGCAAAAAAGACAAACGTCCAGGTTTTGCTGCCACAGCAAAGGTGCCAGCGGGGAAAAGTAATGCTGGTTCTCACTGCCTCCTGGAACCCTTTCAAATGCCACAGACAATTTGGCCCTCTCTGCTTTCCTGCGGACTCCATCCTCAAAAGCACCTGTTTTCGCTTTCGGCAGCCTCCGGAGCAAAAAAGACAAACGTCCAGCTTTTGCTGCCACAGCAAAGGTGCCAGCGGGGAAAAGTAATGCTGGTTCTCACTGCCTCCTGGAACCCTTTCAAATGCCACAGACAATTTGGCCCTCTCTGCTTTCCTGCGGACTCCATCCTCAAAAGCACCTGTTTTCGCTTTCGGCATTCTCAGGAGCAAAAAAGACAAACGTCCAGCTTTTGCTGCCACAGCAAAGGTGCCAGCGGGGAAAAGTAATGCTGGTTCTCACTGCCTCCTGGAACCCTTTCAAATGCCACAGACAATTTGGCCCTCTCTGCTTTCCTGCGGACGCCATCCTCAAAAGCACCTGTTTTCGCTTTCGGCATTCTCAGGAGCAAAAAAGACAAACGTCCAGCTTTTGCTGCCACAGCAAAGGTGCCAGCGGGGAAAAGTAATGCTGGTTCTCACTGCCTCCTGGAACCCTTTCAAATGCCACAGACAATTTGGCCCTCTCTGCTTTCCTGCGGACTCCATCCTCAAAAGCACCTGTTTTCGCTTTCGGCAACCTCCGGAGCAAAAAAGACAAACGTCCAGCTTTTGCTGCCACAGCAAAGGTGCCAGCGGGGAAAAGTGATGCTGGTCCTCACTGCCTCCTGGAACCCCTTCTAATGCCCCAGACAATTTGGCCCTCTCTGCTTTCCTGCACACTCTAGCCTCAAAAGCACCTTTTTTCACTTTTGGCGCTCTTTGGAGCAAAAAAATACAAATGTCCAGCTAATGCTGCCACAGCAAAGGTGTCAGCGGGGAAAAGTGATGCTGGTTCTCACTGCCTCCTGGAACCCCTTCTAATGCCCCACACAATTTGGCCCTCTCTGCTTTCCTGCACACTCTAGCCTCAAAAGCACCTTTTTTCACTTTCGGCGCTGTTTGGAGCAAAAAAGACAAACGTCCAGCTTTTGCTGCCACAGCAAAGGTGCCAGCGGGGAAAAGTAATGCTGGTTCTCACTGCCTCCTGGAACTCTTTCAAATGCCACAGACAATTTGGCCCTCTCTGCTTTCCTGCGGACTCCATCCTCAAAAGCACCTGTTTTCGCTTTCGGCAGCCTCCGGAGCAAAAAAGACAAACGTACAGGTTTTCCTGCCACAGCAAAGGTGCCAGCGGGGAAAAGTAATGCTGGTTCTCACTGCGTCATGGAACCTCTTCAAATGCCCCAGACAATTTGGCCCTCTCTGCTTTCCTGCGGACTCCATCCTCAAAAGCACCTGTTTTCGCTTTCGGCAGCCTCCGGAGCAAAAAAGACAAACGTACAGCTTTCGCTGCCAAAGCAAAGGTGCCAGCGGGGAAAAGTGATGCTGGTCCTCATTGCCTCCTGGAACCCTTTCAAATGCCCCAGACAATTTGGCCCTCTCTGCTTTCCTGCGGACTCCATCCTCAAAAGCACCTGTTTTCGCTTTCGGCAGCCTCCGGAGCAAAAAAGACAAACGTACAGCTTTTGCTGCCACAGCAAAGGTGCCAGCGGGGAAAAGTAATGCTGGTTCTCACTGCCTCCTGGAACTCTTTCAAATGCCACAGACAATTTGGCCCTCTCTGCTTTCCTGCGGACTCCATCCTCAAAAGCACCTGTTTTCGCTTTCGGCAGCCTCCGGAGCAAAAAAGACAAACGTCCAGCTTTTGCTGCCACAGCAAAGGTGCCAGCGGGGAAAAGTAATGCTGGTTCTCACTGCCTCCTGGAACCCTTTCAAATGCCCCAGACAATTTGGCCCTCTCTGCTTTCCTGCGGACTCCATCCTCAAAAGCACCTTTTTTTGCTTTCGCCATCCTCCGGAGCAAAAAAGACAAACGTCCAGCTTTTGCTGCCACAGCAAAGGTGCCAGCCGGGAAAAGTAATGCTGGTTCTCACTGCCTCCTGGAACCCTTTCAAATGCCACAGACAATTTGGCCCTCTCTGCTTTCCTGCGGACTCCATCCTCAAAAGCACCTGTTTTCGCTTTCGGCAACCTCCGGAGCAAAAAAGACAAACGTCCAGCTTTTGCTGCCACAGCAAAGGTGCCAGCGGGGAAAAGTGATGCTGGTCCTCACTGCCTCCTGGAACCCCTTCTAATGCCCCAGACAATTTGGCCCTCTCTGCTTTCCTGCACACTCTAGCCTCAAAAGCACCTTTTTTCACTTTTGGCGCTCTTTGGAGCAAAAAAAGACAAATGTCCAGCTAATGCTGCCACAGCAAAGGTGCCAGAGGGGAAAAGTGATGCTGGTCCTCACTGCCTCCTGGAACCCCTTCTAATGCCCCACACAATTTGGCCCCCTCTGCTTTCCTGCACACTCTAGCCTCAAAAGCACCTTTTTTCACTTTCGGCGCTGTTTTGAGCAAAAAAGACAAACGTCCAGCTTTTGCTGCCACAGGAAAGGAGCCGGCGGGGAAAAGTGATGCTGGTCCTCATTGCCTCCTGGAACCCTTTCAAATGCCCCAGACAATTTGGCCCTCTCTGCTTTCCTGCGGACTCCATCCTCAAAAGCACCTGTTTTCGCTTTCGGCAGCCTCCGGAGCAAAAAAGACAAACGTCCAGGTTTTGCTGCCACAGCAAAGGTGCCAGCGGGGAAAAGTAATGCTGGTTCTCACTGCCTCCTGGAACCCTTTCAAATGCCACAGACAATTTGGCCCTCTCTGCTTTCCTGCGGACTCCATCCTCAAAAGCACCTTTTTTCGCTTTCGTCAGCCTCCGGAGCAAAAAAGACAAACGTCCAGCTTTTGCTGCCACAGCAAAGGTGCCAGCGGGGAAAAGTAATGCTGGTTCTCACTGCCTCCTGGAACCCTTTCAAATGCCACAGACAATTTGGCCCTCTCTGCTTTCCTGCGGACTCCATCCTCAAAAGCACCTGTTTTCGCTTTCGGCATTCTCAGGAGCAAAAAAGACAAACGTCCAGCTTTTGCTGCCACAGCAAAGGTGCCAGCGGGGAAAAGTAATGCTGGTTCTCACTGCCTCCTGGAACCCTTTCAAATGCCACAGACAATTTGGCCCTCTCTGCTTTCCTGCGGACGCCATCCTCAAAAGCACCTGTTTTCGCTTTCGGCATTCTCAGGAGCAAAAAAGACAAACGTCCAGCTTTTGCTGCCACAGCAAAGGTGCCAGCGGGGAAAAGTAATGCTGGTTCTCACTGCCTCCTGGAACCCTTTCAAATGCCACAGACAATTTGGCCCTCTCTGCTTTCCTGCGGACTCCATCCTCAAAAGCACCTGTTTTCGCTTTCGGCAACCTCCGGAGCAAAAAAGACAAACGTACAGCTTTCGCTGCCACAGCAAAGGAGCCGGCGGGGAAAAGTGATGCTGGTCCTCATTGCCTCCTGGAACCCTTTCAAATGCCCCAGACAATTTGGCCCTCTCTGCTTTCCTGCGGACTCCATCCTCAAAAGCACCTGTTTTCGCTTTCGGCAGCCTCCGGAGCAAAAAAGACAAACGTCCAGGTTTTGGTGCCACAGCAAAGGTGCCACCGGGGAAAAGTAATGCTGGTTCTCACTGCCTCCTGGAACTCTTTCAAATGCCACAGACAATTTGGCCCTCTCTGCTTTCCTGCGGACTCCATCCTCAAAAGCACCTGTTTTCGCTTTCGGCAGCCTCCGGAGCAAAAAAGACAAACGTCCAGCTTTTGCTGCCACAGCAAAGGTGCCACCGGGGAAAAGTAATGCTGGTTCTCACTGCCTCCTGGAACTCTTTCAAATGCCACAGACAATTTGGCCCTCTCTGCTTTCCTGCGGACTCCATCCTCAAAAGCACCTGTTTTCGCTTTCGGCAGCCTCCGGAGCAAAAAAGACAAACGTCCAGCTTTTGCTGCCACAGCAAAGGTGCCAGCGGGGAAAAGTAATGCTGGTTCTCACTGCCTCCTGGAACCCTTTGAAATGCCCCAGACAATTTGGCCCTCTCTGCTTTCCTGCGGACTCCATCCTCAAAAGCACCTTTTTTTGCTTTCGCCATCCTCCGGAGCAAAAAAGACAAACGTCCAGCTTTTGCTGCCACAGCAAAGGTGCCAGCGGGGAAAAGTAATGCTGGTTCTCACTGCCTCCTGGAACCCTTTCAAATGCCCCAGACAATTTGGCGCTCTCTGCTTTCCTGCGGACTCCATCCTCAAAAGCACCTGTTTTCGCTTTTGGCAACCTCCGGAGCAAAAAAGACAAACGTCCAACTTTTGCTGCCACAGTAAAGGTGCCAGCGGGGAAAAGTGATGCTGGTCCTCACTGCCTCCTGGAACCCCTTCTAATGCCCCAGACAATTTGGCCCTCTCTGCTTTCCTGCGGACTCCATCCTCAAAAGCACCTTTTTTCGCTTTCGGCAGCCTCAGGAGCAAAAAAGACAAACATACAGGTTTTCCTGCCACAGCAAAGGTGCCAGCAGGGAAAAGTAATGCTGGTTCTCACTGCCTCCTGGAACCTCTTCAAATGCCACAGACAATTTGGCACTCTCTGCTTTCCTGCGGACTCCATCCTCAAAAGCACATGTTTTCGCTTTCGGCAGCCTCTGGAGCAAAAAAGACAAACGTCCAGATTTTGCTGCCACAGCAAAGGTGCCAGCGGGGAAAAGTAATGCTGGTTCTCACTGCCTCCTGGAACCCTTTCAAATGCCCCAGACAATTTGGCCCTCTCTGCTTTCCTGCGGACTCCATCCTCAAAAGCACCTGTTTTCGCTTTCGGCAACCTCCGGAGCAAAAAAGACAAACGTCCAGCTTTTTCTGCCACAGCAAAGGTGCCAGCGGGGAAAAGTGATGCTGGTCCTCACTGCCTCCTGGAACCCCTTCTAATGCCCCAGACAATTTGGCCCTCTCTGCTTTCCTGCACACTCTAGCCTCAAAAGCACCTTTTTTCACTTTTGGCACTCTTTGGAGCAAAAAAAGACAAATGTCCAGCTAATGCTGCCACAGCAAAGGTGCCAGAGGGGAAAAGTGATGCTGGTTCTCACTGCCTCCTGGAACCCCTTCTAATGCCACAGACAATTTGGCCCTCTCTGCTTTCCTGCGGACTCCATCCTCAAAAGCACCTTTTTTTGCTTTCGGCATCCTCAGGAGCAAAAAAGACAAACGTCCAGCTTTTGCTGCCACAGCAAAGGTGCCAGCCGGGAAAAGTAATGCTGGTTCTCACTGCCTCCTGGAACCCTTTCAAATGCCACAGACAATTTGGCCCTCTCTGCTTTCCTGCGGACTCCATCCTCAAAAGCACCTGTTTTCGCTTTCGGCAACCTCCGGAGCAAAAAAGACAAACGTCCAACTTTTGCTGCCACAGCAAAGGTGCCAGCGGGGAAAAGTGATGCTGGTCCTCACTGCCTCCTGGAACCCCTTCTAATGCCCCAGACAATTTGGCCCTCTCTGCTTTCCTGCGGACTCCATCCTCAAAAGCACCTTTTTTCGCTTTCGGCAGCCTCCGGAGCAAAAAAGACAAACGTACAGGTTTTCCTGCCACAGCAAAGGTGCCAGCAGGGAAAAGTAATGCTGGTTCTCACTGCCTCCTGGAACCTCTTCAAATGCCACAGACAATTTGGCACTCTCTGCTTTCCTGCGGACTCCATCCTCAAAAGCACCTGTTTTCGCTTTCGGCAGCCTCCGGAGCAAAAAAGACAAACGTCCAGCTTTTGCTGCCACAGCAAAGGTGCCAGCGGGGAAAAGTAATGCTGGTTCTCACTGCCTCCTGGAACCCTTTCAAATGCCCCAGACAATTTGGCCCTCTCTGCTTTCCTGCGGACTCCATCCTCAAAAGCACCTGTTTTCGCTTTCGGCATTCTCAGGAGCAAAAAAGACAAACGTCCAGCTTTTGCTGCCACAGCAAAGGTGCCAGCGGGGAAAAGTAATGCTGGTTCTCACTGCCTCCTGGAACCCTTTCAAATGCCACAGACAATTTGGCCCTCTCTGCTTTCCTGCGGACTCCATCCTCAAAAGCACCTGTTTTCGCTTTCGGCAGCCTCCGGAGCAAAAAAGACAAACGTCCAGCTTTTGCTGCCACAGCAAAGGTGCCAGCGGGGAAAAGTAATGCTGGTTCTCACTGCCTCCTGGAACCCTTTCAAATGCCACAGACAATTTGGCCCTCTCTGCTTTCCTGCGGACTCCATCCTCAAAAGCACCTTTTTTTGCTTTCGCCATCCTCCGGAGCAAAAAAGACAAACGTCCAGCTTTTGCTGCCACAGCAAAGGTGCCAGCCGGGAAAAGTAATGCTGGTTCTCACTGCCTCCTGGAACCCTTTCAAATGCCACAGACAATTTGGCCCTCTCTGCTTTCCTGCGGACTCCATCCTCAAAAGCACCTGTTTTCGCTTTCGGCAACCTCCGGAGCAAAAAAGACAAACGTCCAACTTTTGCTGCCACAGCAAAGGTGCCAGCGGGGAAAAGTGATGCTGGTCCTCACTGCCTCCTGGAACCCCTTCTAATGCCCCAGACAATTTGGCCCTCTCTGCTTTCCTGCACACTCTAGCCTCAAAAGCACCTTTTTTCACTTTTGGCGCTCTTTGGAGCAAAAAAAGACAAATGTCCAGCTAATGCTGCCACAGCAAAGGTGCCAGAGGGGAAAAGTGATGCTGGTCCTCACTGCCTCCTGGAACCCCTTCTAATGCCCCACACAATTTGGCCCCCTCTGCTTTCCTGCACACTCTAGCCTCAAAAGCACCTTTTTTCACTTTCGGCGCTGTTTGGAGCAAAAAAGACAAACGTCCAGCTTTTGCTGCCACAGCAAAGGTGCCAGCGGGGAAAAGTAATGCTGGTTCTCACTGCCTCCTGGAACTCTTTCAAATGCCACAGACAATTTGGCCCTCTCTGCTTTCCTGCGGACTCCATCCTCAAAAGCACCTGTTTTCGATTTCGGCAACCTCCGGAGCAAAAAAGACAAACGTACAGCTTTTGCTGCCACAGGAAAGGAGCCGGCGGGGAAAAGTGATGCTGGTCCTCATTGCCTCCTGGAACCCTTTCAAATGCCCCAGACAATTTGGCCCTCTCTGCTTTCCTGCGGACTCCATCCTCAAAAGCACCTGTTTTCGCTTTCGGCAGCCTCCGGAGGAAAAAAGACAAACGTCCAGGTTTTGCTGCCACAGCAAAGGTGCCACCGGGGAAAAGTAATGCTGGTTCTCACTGCCTCCTGGAACTCTTTCAAATGCCAAAGACAATTTGGCCCTCTCTGCTTTCCTGCGGACTCCATCCTCAAAAGCACCTTTTTTCGCTTTCGGCAGCCTCCGGAGCAAAAAAGACAAACGTCCAGCTTTTGCTGCCACAGCAAAGGTGCCAGCGGGGAAAAGTAATGCTGGTTCTCACTGCCTCCTGGAACTCTTTCAAATGCCACAGACAATTTGGCCCTCTCTGCTTTCCTGCGGACTCCATCCTCAATAGCCCCTGTTTTCGCTTTCGGCAACCTCCGGAGCAAAAAAGACAAACGTCCAACTTTTGCTGCCACAGCAAAGGTGCCAGCGGGGAAAAGTGATGCTGGTCCTCACTGCCTCCTGGAACCCCTTCTAATGCCACAGACAATTTGGCCCTCTCTGCTTTCCTGCGGACTCCATCCTCAAAAGCACCTTTTTTCGCTTTCGGCAGCCTCCGGAGCAAAAAAGACAAACGTACAGGTTTTCCTGCCACAGCAAAGGTGCCAGCAGGGAAAAGTAATGCTGGTTCTCACTGCCTCCTGGAACCTCTTCAAATGCCACAGACAATTTGGCACTTTCTGCTTTCCTGCGGACTCCATCCTCAAAAGCACCTGTTTTCGCTTTCGGCAACCTCCGGAGCAAAAAAGACAAACGTCCAGCTTTTGCTGCCACAGCAAAGGTGCCAGCGGGGAAAAGTAATGCTGGTTCTCACTGCCTCCTGGAACCCTTTCAAATGCCCCAGACAATTTGGCCCTCTCTGCTTTCCTGCGGACTCCATCCTCAAAAGCACCTGTTTTCGCTTTCGGCAGCCTCCGGAGCAAAAAAGACAAACGTCCAGGTTTTGCTGCCACAGCAAAGGTGCCACCGGGGAAAAGTAATGCTGGTTCTCACTGCCTCCTGGAACCCTTTCAAATGCCACAGACAATTTGGCCCTCTCTGCTTTCCTGCGGACTCCATCCTCAAAAGCACGTTTTTTTGCTTTCGCCATCCTCCGGAGCAAAAAAGACAAACGTCCAGCTTTTGCTGCCACAGCAAAGGTGCCAGCCGGGAAAAGTAATGCTGGTTCTCACTGCCTCCTGGAACCCTTTCAAATGCCACAGACAATTTGACCCTCTCTGCTTTCCTGCGGACTCCATCCTCAAAAGCACCTGTTTTCGTTTTCGGCAACCTCCGGAGCAAAAAAGACAAACGTCCAACTTTTGCTGCCACAGCAAAGGTGCCAGCGGGGAAAAGTGATGCTGGTCCTCACTGCCTCCTGGAACCCCTTCTAATGCCCCAGACAATTTGGCCTTCTCTGCTTTCCTGCACACTCTAGCCTCAAAAGCACCTTTTTTCACTTTTGGCGCTCTTTGGAGCAAAAAAAGACAAATGTCCAGCTAATGCTGCCACAGCAAAGGTGCCAGAGGGGAAAAGTGATGCTGGTCCTCACTGCCTCCTGGAACCCCTTCTAATGCCCCACACAATTTGGCCCCCTCTGCTTTCCTGCACACTCTAGCCTCAAAAGCACCTTTTTTCACTTTCGGCGCTGTTTGGAGCAAAAAAGACAAACGTCCAGCTTTTGCTGCCACAGCAAAGGTGCCAGCGGGGAAAAGTAATGCTGGTTCTCACTGCCTCCTGGAACTCTTTCAAATGCCACAGACAATTTGGCCCTCTCTGCTTTCCTGCGGACTCCATCCTCAAAAGCACCTTTTTTTGCTTTCGCCATCCTCCGGAGCAAAAAAGACAAACGTCCAGCTTTTGCTGCCACAGCAAAGGTGCCAGCCGGGAAAAGTAATGCTGGTTCTCACTGCCTCCTGGAACCCTTTCAAATGCCACAGACAATTTGGCCCTCTCTGCTTTCCTGCGGACTCCATCCTCAAAAGCACCTGTTTTCGCTTTCGGCAACCTCCGGAGCAAAAAAGACAAACGTCCAACTTTTGCTGCCACAGCAAAGGTGCCAGCGGGGAAAAGTGATGCTGGTCCTCACTGCCTCCTGGAACCCCTTCTAATGCCCCAGACAATTTGGCCCTCTCTGCTTTCCTGCGGACTCCATCCTCAAAAGCACCTGTTTTCGCTTTCGGCAGCCTCCGGAGCAAAAAAGACAAACGGACAGGTTTTCCTGCCACAGCAAAGGTGCCAGCAGGGAAAAGTAATGCTGGTTCTCACTGCCTCCTGGAACCTCTTCAAATGCCACAGACAATTTGGCACTCTCTGCTTTCCTGCGGACTCCATCCTCAAAAGCACCTGTTTTCGCTTTCGGCAGCCTCCGGAGCAAAAAAGACAAACGTCCAGGTTTTCCTGCCACAGCAAAGGTGCCAGCGGGGAAAAGTAATGCTGGTTCTCACTGCCTCCTGGAACCCTTTCAAATGCCCCAGACAATTTGGCCCTCTCTGCTTTCCTGCGGACTCCATCCTCAAAAGCACCTGTTTTCGCTTTCGGCATTCTCAGGAGCAAAAAAGACAAACGTCCAGCTTTTGCTGCCACAGCAAAGGTGCCAGCGGGGAAAAGTAATGCTGGTTCTCACTGCCTCCTGGAACCCTTTCAAATGCCACAGACAATTTGGCCCTCTCTGCTTTCCTGCGGACTCCATCCTCAAAAGCACCTGTTTTCGCTTTCGGCAGCCTCCGGAGCAAAAAAGACAAACGTCCAGCTTTTGCTGCCACAGCAAAGGTGCCAGCGGGGAAAAGTAATGCTGGTTCTCACTGCCTCCTGGAACCCTTTCAAATGCCACAGACAATTTGGCCCTCTCTGCTTTCCTGCGGACTCCATCCTCAAAAGCACCTTTTTTTGCTTTCGCCATCCTCCGGAGCAAAAAAGACAAACGTCCAGCTTTTGCTGCCACAGCAAAGGTGCCAGCCGGGAAAAGTAATGCTGGTTCTCACTGCCTCCTGGAACCCTTTCAAATGCCACAGACAATTTGGCCCTCTCTGCTTTCCTGCGGACTCCATCCTCAAAAGCACCTGTTTTCGCTTTCGGCAACCTCCGGAGCAAAAAAGACAAACGTCCAACTTTTGCTGCCACAGCAAAGGTGCCAGCGGGGAAAAGTGATGCTGGTCCTCACTGCCTCCTGGAACCCCTTCTAATGCCCCAGACAATTTGGCCCTCTCTGCTTCCCTGCACACTCTAGCCTCAAAAGCACCTTTTTTCACTTTTGGCGCTCTTTGGAGCAAAAAAAGACAAATGTCCAGCTAATGCTGCCACAGCAAAGGTGCCAGAGGGGAAAAGTGATGCTGGTCCTCACTGCCTCCTGGAACCCCTTCTAATGCCCCACACAATTTGGCCCCCTCTGCTTTCCTGCACACTCTAGCCTCAAAAGCACCTTTTTTCACTTTCGGCGCTGTTTGGAGCAAAAAAGACAAACGTCCAGCTTTTGCTGCCACAGCAAAGGTGCCAGCGGGGAAAAGTAATGCTGGTTCTCACTGCCTCCTGGAACTCTTTCAAATGCCACAGACAATTTGGCCCTCTCTGCTTTCCTGCGGACTCCATCCTCAAAAGCACCTGTTTTCGCTTTCGGCAACCTCCGGAGCAAAAAAGACAAACGTACAGCTTTTGCTGCCACAGGAAAGGAGCCGGCGGGGAAAAGTGATGCTGGTCCTCATTGCCTCCTGGAACCCTTTCAAATGCCCCAGACAATTTGGCCCTCTCTGCTTTCCTGCGGACTCCATCCTCAAAAGCACCTGTTTTCGCTTTCGGCAGCCTCCGGAGGAAAAAAGACAAACGTCCAGGTTTTGCTGCCACAGCAAAGGTGCCACCGGGGAAAAGTAATGCTGGTTCTCACTGCCTCCTGGAACTCTTTCAAATGCCAAAGACAATTTGGCCCTCTCTGCTTTCCTGCGGACTCCATCCTCAAAAGCACCTTTTTTCGATTTCGGCAGCCTCCGGAGCAAAAAAGACAAACGTCCAGCTTTTGCTGCCACAGCAAAGGTGCCAGCGGGGAAAAGTAATGCTGGTTCTCACTGCCTCCTGGAACTCTTTCAAATGCCACAGACAATTTGGCCCTCTCTGCTTTCCTGCGGACTCCATCCTCAATAGCACCTGTTTTCGCTTTCGGCAACCTCCGGAGCAAAAAAGACAAACGTCCAACTTTTGCTGCCACAGCAAAGGTGCCAGCCGGGAAAAGTGATGCTGGTCCTCACTGCACCTGGAACCCCTTCTAATGCCACAGACAATTTGGCCCTCTCTGCTTTCCTGCGGACTCCATCCTCAAAAGCACCTTTTTTCGCTTTCGGCAGCCTCCGGAGCAAAAAAGACAAACGTACAGGTTTTCCTGCCACAGCAAAGGTGCCAGCAGGGAAAAGTAATGCTGGTTCTCACTGCCTCCTGGAACCTCTTCAAATGCCACAGACAATTTGGCACTCTCTGCTTTCCTGCGGACTCCATCCTCAAAAGCACCTGTTTTCGCTTTCGGCAGCCTCCGGAGCAAAAAAGACAAACGTCCAGCTTTTGCTGCCACAGCAAAGGTGCCAGCGGGGAAAAGTAATGCTGGTTCTCACTGCCTCCTGGAACCCTTTCAAATGCCCCAGACAATTTGGCCCTCTCTGCTTTCCTGCGGACTCCATCCTCAAAAGCACCTTTTTTCGCTTTCGGCAGCCTCCGGAGCAAAAAAGACAAACGTCCAGGTTTTGCTGCCACAGCAAAGGTGCCACCGGGGAAAAGTAATGCTGGTTCTCACTGCCTCCTGGAACCCTTTCAAATGCCACAGACAATTTGGCCCTCTCTGCATTCCTGCGGACTCCATCCTCAAAAGCACGTTTTTTTGCTTTCGCCATCCTCCGGAGCAAAAAAGACAAACGTCCAGCTTTTGCTGCCACAGCAAAGGTGCCAGCCGGGAAAAGTAATGCTGGTTCTCACTGCCTCCTGGAACCCTTTCAAATGCCACAGACAATTTGGCCCTCTCTGCTTTCCTGCGGACTCCATCCTCAAAAGCACCTGTTTTCGCTTTCGGCAACCTCCGGAGCAAAAAAGACAAACGTCCAACTTTTGCTGCCACAGCAAAGGTGCCAGCGGGGAAAAGTGATGCTGGTCCTCACTGCCTCCTGGAACCCCTTCTAATGCCCCAGACAATTTGGCCCTCTCTGCTTTCCTGCACACTCTAGCCTCAAAAGCACCTTTTTTCACTTTTGGCGCTCTTTGGAGCAAAAAAAGACAAATGTCCAGCTAATGCTGCCACAGCAAAGGTGCCAGAGGGGAAAAGTGATGCTGGTCCTCACTGCCTCCTGGAACCCCTTCTAATGCCCCACACAATTTGGCCCCCTCTGCTTTCCTGCACACTCTAGCCTCAAAAGCACCTTTTTTCACTTTCGGCGCTGTTTGGAGCAAAAAAGACAAACGTCCAGCTTTTGCTGCCACAGCAAAGGTGCCAGCGGGGAAAAGTAATGCTGGTTCTCACTGCCTCCTGGAACTCTTTCAAATGCCACAGACAATTTGGCCCTCTCTGCTTTCCTGCGGACTCCATCCTCAAAAGCACCTGTTTTCGCTTTCGGCAACCTCCGGAGCAAAAAAGACAAACGTACAGCTTTTGCTGCCACAGGAAAGGAGCCGGCGGGGAAAAGTGATGCTGGTCCTCATTGCCTCCTGGAACCCTTTCAAATGCCCCAGACAATTTGGCCCTCTCTGCTTTCCTGCGGACTCCATCCTCAAAAGCACCTGTTTTCGCTTTCGGCAGCCTCCGGAGGAAAAAAGACAAACGTCCAGCTTTTGCTGCCACAGCAAAGGTGCCACCGGGGAAAAGTAATGCTGGTTCTCACTGCCTCCTGGAACTCTTTCAAATGCCCCAGACAATTTGGCCCTCTCTGCTTTCCTGCGGACTCCATCCTCAAAAGCACCTTTTTTCGCTTTCGGCAGCCTCCGGAGCAAAAAAGACAAACGTCCAGGTTTTGCTGCCACAGCAAAGGTGCCAGCGGGGAAAAGTAATGCTGGTTCTCACTGCCTCCTGGAACTCTTTCAAATGCCACAGACAATTTGGCCCTCTCTGCTTTCCTGCGGACTCCATCCTCAATAGCACCTGTTTTCGCTTTCGGCAACCTCCGGAGCAAAAAAGACAAACGTCCAACTTTTGCTGCCACAGCAAAGGTGCCAGCGGGGAAAAGTGATGCTGGTCCTCACTGCCTCCTGGAACCCCTTCTAATGCCACAGACAATTTGGCCCTCTCTGCTTTCCTGCGGACTCCATCCTCAAAAGCACCTTTTTTCGCTTTCGGCAGCCTCCGGAGCAAAAAAGACAAACGTACAGGTTTTCCTGCCACAGCAAAGGTGCCAGCAGGGAAAAGTAATGCTGGTTCTCACTGCCTCCTGGAACCTCTTCAAATGCCACAGACAATTTGGCACTCTCTGCTTTCCTGCGGACTCCATCCTCAAAAGCACCTGTTTTCGCTTTCGGCAGCCTCCGGAGCAAAAAAGACAAACGTCCAGCTTTTGCTGCCACAGCAAAGGTGCCAGCGGGGAAAAGTAATGCTGGTTCTCACTGCCTCCTGGAACCCTTTCAAATGCCCCAGACAATTTGGCCCTCTCTGCTTTCCTGCGGACTCCATCCTCAAAAGCACCTGTTTTCGCTTTCGGCAGCCTCCGGAGCAAAAAAGACAAACGTCCAGGTTTTGCTGCCACAGCAAAGGTGCCAGCGGGGAAAAGTAATGCTGGTTCTCACTGCCTCCTGGAACCCTTTCAAATGCCACAGACAATTTGGCCCTCTCTGCTTTCCTGCGGACTCCATCCTCAAAAGCACGTTTTTTTTGCTTTCGCCATCCTCCGGAGCAAAAAAGACAAACGTCCAGCTTTTGCTGCCACAGCAAAGGTGCCAGCCGGGAAAAGTAATGCTGGTTCTCACTGCCTCCTGGAACCCTTTCAAATGCCACAGACAATTTGGCCCTCTCTGCTTTCCTGCGGACTCCATCCTCAAAAGCACCTGTTTTCGCTTTCGGCAACCTCCGGAGCAAAAAAGACAAACGTCCAACTTTTGCTGCCACAGCAAAGGTGCCAGCGGGGAAAAGTGATGCTGGTCCTCACTGCCTCCTGGAACCCCTTCTAATGCCCCAGACAATTTGGCCCTCTCTGCTTTCCTGCACACTCTAGCCTCAAAAGCACCTTTTTTCACTTTTGGCGCTCTTTGGAGCAAAAAAAGACAAATGTCCAGCTAATGCTGCCACAGCAAAGGTGCCAGAGGGGAAAAGTGATGCTGGTCCTCACTGCCTCCTGGAACCCCTTCTAATGCCCCACACAATTTGGCCCCCTCTGCTTTCCTGCACACTCTAGCCTCAAAAGCACCTTTTTTCACTTTCGGCGCTGTTTGGAGCAAAAAAGACAAACGTCCAGCTTTTGCTGCCACAGCAAAGGTGCCAGCGGGGAAAAGTAATGCTGGTTCTCACTGCCTCCTGGAACTCTTTCAAATGCCACAGACAATTTGGCCCTCTCTGCTTTCCTGCGGACTCCATCCTCAAAAGCACCTGTTTTCGCTTTCGGCAACCTCCGGAGCAAAAAAGACAAACGTACAGCTTTTGCTGCCACAGGAAAGGAGCCGGCGGGGAAAAGTGATGCTGGTCCTCATTGCCTCCTGGAACCCTTTCAAATGCCCCAGACAATTTGGCCCTCTCTGCTTTCCTGCGGACTCCATCCTCAAAAGCACCTGTTTTCGCTTTCGGCAGCCTCCGGAGGAAAAAAGACAAACGTCCAGGTTTTGCTGCCACAGCAAAGGTGCCAGCAGGGAAAAGTAATGCTGGTTCTCACTGCCTCCTGGATCCTCTTCAAATGCCACAGACAATTTAGCCCTCTCTGCTTTCCTGCGGACTCCATCCTCAAAAGCACCTGTTTTCGCTTTCGGCAGCCTCCGGAGCAAAAAAGACAAACGTCCAGCTTTTGCTGCCACAGCAAAGGTGCCAGCGGGGAAAAGTAATGCTGGTTCTCACTGCCTCCTGGAACCCTTTCAAATGCCCCAGACAATTTGGCCCTCTCTGCTTTCCTGCGGACTCCATCCTCAAAAGCACCTTTTGTCGCTTTCGCCAGCCTCCGGAGCAAAAAAGACAAACGTCCAGCTTTTGCTGCCACAGCAAAGGTGCCAGCGGGGAAAAGTAATGCTGGTTCTCACTGCCTCCTGGAACCCTTTCAAATGCCACAGACAATTTGGCCCTCTCTGCTTTCCTGCGGACTCCATCCTCAAAAGCACCTGTTTTCGCTTTCGGCATTCTCAGGAGCAAAAAAGACAAACTTCCAGCTTTTGCTGCCACAGCAAAGGTGCCAGCGGAGAAAAGTAATGCTGGTTCTCACTGCCTCCTGGAACCCTTTCAAATGCCACAGACAATTTGGCCCTCTCTGCTTTCCTGCGGACTCCATCCTCAAAAGCACCTGTTTTCGCTATCGGCAGCCTCCGGAGCAAAAAAGACAAACGTCCAGGTTTTCCTGCCACAGCAAAGGTGCCAGCAGGGAAAAGTGATGCTGGTTCTAACTGCCTCCTGGAACTCTTTCAAATGCCACAGACAATTTGGCCCTCTCTGCTTTCCTGCGGACTCCATCCTCAAAAGCACCTGTTTTCGCTATCGGCAGCCTCCGGAGCAAAAAAGACAAACGTCCAGGTTTTCCTGCCACAGCAAAGGTGCCAGCGGGGAAAAGTGATGCTGGTCCTCACTGCCTCCTGGAACCCCTTCTAATGCCCCAGACAATTTGGCCCTCTCTGCTTTCCTGCACACTCTAGCCTCAAAAGCACCTTTTTTCACTTTTGGCGCTCTTTGGAGCAAAAAAAGACAAATGTCCAGCTAATGCTGCCACAGCAAAGGTGCCAGAGGGGAAAAGTGATGCTGGTCCTCACTGCCTCCTGGAACCCCTTCTAATGCCCCACACAATTTGGCCCCCTCTGCTTTCCTGCACACTCTAGCCTCAAAAGCACCTTTTTTCACTTTCGGCGCTGTTTGGAGCAAAAAAGACAAACGTCCAGCTTTTGCTGCCACAGCAAAGGTGCCAGCGGGGAAAAGTAATGCTGGTTCTCACTGCCTCCTGGAACTCTTTCAAATGCCACAGACAATTTGGCCCTCTCTGCTTTCCTGCGGACTCCATCCTCAAAAGCACCTGTTTTCGCTTTCGGCAACCTCCGGAGCAAAAAAGACAAACGTACAGCTTTTGCTGCCACAGGAAAGGAGCCGGCGGGGAAAAGTGATGCTGGTCCTCATTGCCTCCTGGAACCCTTTCAAATGCCCCAGACAATTTGGCCCTCTCTGCTTTCCTGCGGACTCCATCCTCAAAAGCACCTGTTTTCGCTTTCGGCAGCCTCCGGAGGAAAAAAGACAAACGTCCAGGTTTTGCTGCCACAGCAAAGGTGCCACCGGGGAAAAGTAATGCTGGTTCTCACTGCCTCCTGGAACTCTTTCAAATGCCAAAGACAATTTGGCCCTCTCTGCTTTCCTGCGGACTCCATCCTCAAAAGCACCTGTTTTCGCTTTCGGCAGCCTCCGGAGCAAAAAAGACAAACGTACAGCTTTTGCTGCCACAGCAAAGGTGCCAGCGGGGAAAAGTAATGCTGGTTCTCACTGCCTCCTGGAACTCTTTCAAATGCCACAGACAATTTGGCCCTCTCTGCTTTCCTGCGGACTCCATCCTCAATAGCACCTGTTTTCGCTTTCGGCAACCTCCGGAGCAAAAAAGACAAACGTCCAACTTTTGCTGCCACAGCAAAGGTGCCAGCCGGGAAAAGTGATGCTGGTCCTCACTGCCTCCTGGAACCCCTTCTAATGCCACAGACAATTTGGCCCTCTCTGCTTTCCTGCGGACTCCATCCTCAAAAGCACGTTTTTTTTGCTTTCGCCATCCTCCGGAGCAAAAAAGACAAACGTACAGGTTTTCCTGCCACAGCAAAGGTGCCAGCAGGGAAAAGTAATGCTGGTTCTCACTGCCTCCTGGAACCTCTTCAAATGCCAGAGACAATTTGGCACTCTCTGCTTTCCTGCGGACTCCATCCTCAAAAGCACCTGTTTTCGCTTTCGGCAGCCTCCGGAGCAAAAAAGACAAACGTCCAGCTTTTGCTGCCACAGCAAAGGTGCCAGCGGGGAAAAGTAATGCTGGTTCTCACTGCCTCCTGGAACCCTTTCAAATGCCCCAGACAATTTGGCCCTCTCTGCTTTCCTGCGGACTCCATCCTCAAAAGCACCTGTTTTCGCTTTCGGCAGCCTCCGGAGCAAAAAAGACAAACGTCCAGGTTTTGCTGCCACAGCAAAGGTGCCACCGGGGAAAAGTAATGCTGGTTCTCACTGCCTCCTGGAACCCTTTCAAATGCCACAGACAATTTGGCCCTCTCTGCTTTCCTGCGGACTCCATCCTCAAAAGCACGTTTTTTTGCTTTCGCCATCCTCCGGAGCAAAAAAGACAAACGTCCAGCTTTTGCTGCCACAGCAAAGGTGCCAGCCGGGAAAAGTAATGCTGGTTCTCACTGCCTCCTGGAACCCTTTCAAATGCCACAGACAATTTGGCCCTCTCTGCTTTCCTGCGGACTCCATCCTCAAAAGCACCTGTTTTCGCTTTCGGCAACCTCCGGAGCAAAAAAGACAAACGTCCAACTTTTGCTGCCACAGCAAAGGTGCCAGCGGGGAAAAGTGATGCTGGTCCTCACTGCCTCCTGGAACCCCTTCTAATGCCCCAGACAATTTGGCCCTCTCTGCTTTCCTGCACACTCTAGCCTCAAAAGCACCTTTTTTCACTTTTGGCGCTCTTTGGAGCAAAAAAAGACAAATGTCCAGCTAATGCTGCCACAGCAAAGGTGCCAGAGGGGAAAAGTGATGCTGGTCCTCACTGCCTCCTGGAACCCCTTCTAATGCCCCACACAATTTGGCCCCCTCTGCTTTCCTGCACACTCTAGCCTCAAAAGCACCTTTTTTCACTTTGGGCGCTGTTTGGAGCAAAAAAGACAAACGTCCAGCTTTTGCTGCCACAGCAAAGGTGCCAGCGGGGAAAAGTAATGCTGGTTCTCACTGCCTCCTGGAACTCTTTCAAATGCCACAGACAATTTGGCCCTCTCTGCTTTCCTGCGGACTCCATCCTCAAAAGCACCTGTTTTCGCTTTCGGCAACCTCCGGAGCAAAAAAGACAAACGTACAGCTTTTGCTGCCACAGGAAAGGAGCCGGCGGGGAAAAGTGATGCTGGTCCTCATTGCCTCCTGGAACCCTTTCAAATGCCCCAGACAATTTGGCCCTCTCTGCTTTCCTGCGGACTCCATCCTCAAAAGCACCTGTTTTCGCTTTCGGCAGCCTCCGGAGGAAAAAAGACAAACGTCCAGCTTTTGCTGCCACAGCAAAGGTGCCACCGGGGAAAAGTAATGCTGGTTCTCACTGCCTCCTGGAACTCTTTCAAATGCCCCAGACAATTTGGCCCTCTCTGCTTTCCTGCGGACTCCATCCTCAAAAGCACCTTTTTTCGCTTTCGGCAGCCTCCGGAGCAAAAAAGACAAACGTCCAGCTTTTGCTGCCACAGCAAAGGTGCCAGCGGGGAAAAGTAATGCTGGTTCTCACTGCCTCCTGGAACTCTTTCAAATGCCACAGACAATTTGGCCCTCTCTGCTTTCCTGCGGACTCCATCCTCAATAGCACCTGTTTTCGCTTTCGGCAACCTCCGGAGCAAAAAAGACAAACGTCCAACTTTTGCTGCCACAGCAAAGGTGCCAGCGGGGAAAAGTGATGCTGGTCCTCACTGCCTCCTGGAACCCCTTCTAATGCCACAGACAATTTGGCCCTCTCTGCTTTCCTGCGGACTCCATC